>NC_069145.1:945631-1098310 GCF_943734635.1 Anopheles cruzii | reverse complement strand
GTGGCCCTCGAGGGTGGTGCGCGGTGGAGCGAAAGCGATCGGACGCCTCCCTACGATTAGGATCAATTTATTTTCAATTTTACGCTGAATAACTATCAATTTGGCGTACATCCGTTTGCTGGGGCCCCCGGGTTCCCGTGGTATCATGAATGTTTGATGGCCCACCGGCGAGGCCGCCGAGCGCCAAGGCGCCGAGAGTGTCGTTGATTCCATCTCGATTTCCCTGCTGGGAGCCACCGACCGGAGCCACGCCGGAGCCCGCAAATCATCATCGCCCCACTTGCCTTTTTTCCATCTCCCGACGGCCGTCCGAGCGAACGAGTTAAGCAGAAGTATGCTTTGTCGATTGGACCAACACCGAACACTGGCGGCGGCGGCGGCGGCGCCACCAGAAAGAGGCCGACCCAGGGGGGGGAGGCGTGTTGTGCGGAAATGACGACGAATCTCAGGACGTGTTACGAGCTTTCCAAAGTCTCCCTTCACAGCGCCCTCGGTCCCCTGGCGGAATTTGCGGCGCCGTTGCGTTGGTTGGCTAGGAAAGAGATAATCTTCCCGCCCGGCCCGGCCCAGCCCGGTTCCGTATTGGCCAGTACAGGGATTAGTGGGGCAAATGCGATTTTCGTCGTGGATAAATTCCTCCTAACCAGAAACAGCAACTGTTTCCGGGGAAAGCGATGGCGGGTGCAGTAGTGTTCCTTCCGTCACACGAACGACTCAATCGCCTCTCAGGACGACGTCGCCGGAACACAAATTCTGGAGCACCGAGGCACGGGCGGTGTGCGTGCGTATGGAGACACACATCACCCGTGGCCATTGCTGACGAAGAAATTTCAAGAATCCACATATCATCGTCCTTTCTCTCACGGCCAGTGCGACGCCCGCCCGAAAGGATCCTCACCGCGACGAGCGAGAGTAAAGGGTCAAGGTGCAACGGAGCATTCCTGGTGATGGCCACGACACACACCAACGATGGCGTCGCCTTCGTCGTCGTTGCCGTCATTGCAGGGCCAGGGCGAGGCGACATCTTATCTCCGCATGGAAGATGATGTTATTTCCCGGGAGGAATTATGTTTAGATTGAATTTAAGCTCCAGCTCCGTTACGCTCCGTTGGTAGCCAGGCTATGAGCATCCGAGCCGTCGTCCTTGTCGTCGTCGTCCCCGTTAGTGTCGTGTTCGGTGGAAATCTAGTTCCTCAAGTTAAACGGGAATGTTCTGGGGGCAACTTTTAATATACTACCGTCATCGTCTGGCCCCGCTTCGATGGCTGTCGCTGGCACCTGGCCCCCTTTCGGAATCCGCTTGCGTTTGGGGGGTGTACTCTGTCGCGGGTTGTAATTTGAAAAAAACTTTCTCCCCGATTTCTCCACGAACTTAATCAAATTAATATGTATGCAGATAAGTGAACGTCGTCGTGTGGCGCCGATCGAAAAAAGAAACTTCTCCATCTTGTGATGGAACATCGGCCATTTACCTGTCGCTAGTCCCGAGTCCTTGCCTGTCACTCAGTAATTGCATGCGCGAATCGGTAGTTGTTTTGGGCACTTTTTACATCAATAAATTGTTTCGGGCATCTCGGACAGGTTAACAGGTCGACTGTCAAAGGTTTTCGATTAGATCGGATTGACTTCCCACAGCTTTGCCATTGGAGTTTCGATAAAATATTCTCAAGATCAATGTTCAACCAATGTTAGATTGATCTCATTGAAACCTTACAACGCCATTACAATGACCTAACTTGGAACTCGGAATTGTTGCGCTTTCGTCCCTCACCGGACATAATGGCTCGTTACTAGCTCTTTGTCGTACGTATAATAATTTCTCGTCACTTCTTGACTTTAATATGTCCCTTGGTCCCAGTGTCGTGATGCTTTTGCTGTTATGTCTTCTTAGTAACTTGCTCATCCATATTACTGTTTAACTCTTCTATTCGTGTATGTTTCCCTTTAAATAAATAAATAAATAACGAAACGATCAATCACAAACCGAAGCATGAACAAGGCTCTTGAAATTGCGATGTGACCGTCGCCTAGCAACGCCTCACGATTGTGTGTTGGACTTCGCATCCTCGCTGCTTGTAAGCTCCTCGTGCACACTAAATTCACTAATATTTTTCTCTAGACTTCCATCCTCATGCATCGACAGCAACGTTACATGTGTCACGGGCAATGCTACGCCGTGCTGAAACAATTTTTGGAAGCGGTGCTCCGTTGGAGGTTTTCGCGAACCTTCTTCTGAAGCACCCACAATTCACTCGGGTAAACTTTGTGCTCATTTTCTTTCTGTCCTGAGGTGAGATTGACTTACCCTGACCTCTCGATCTTAGCATCTGCAAGACAGAGAGCGCCCCAGATGTAAGTGCCATTCGATTGTTTGGCCACCCCACCGAATCGCCCAATGTCTATCACTGCGATTGACGGTCCGGATCCTACCCGTAGGAGCCCCCGTACGCCGAGTGCCGTAAATCAGGAAGTCAACGTTGGCACGCGCGCCACCAGCGAAGAGGGAATAAATCGGCAAAACGTGATCTTCATTAATTAAAATTTTTCACAGGAAGACACACAACGTGAAAGAAATAGGAGAACGCACAACTCATAAATTATGCAAACAACTTCCGGACCGATCGTACTAACCTTGGTGGAGCGGCTTTCGGGAGACAGTTAAGTCTCCCGAAAGCGATTTCAGTTAATTGAACTGCGGATCAGCTCCAATCGTTTATCCATCGGGCGAAAGTTTAAAGAACAACTTCCGCCGCGATGTCCTCACTGTCCCCCCGGGGGCAAGCACAAATTTATTTGTAATCCATCAATCGGGCCGTGTCGGCCGTCCGTTCCGGGTGAGTGACTCTCTGTGACTCTGTAAAGTTTCTTCCGAGTCGCTCAAAAGAAATCAGTTGCGAAACAAAGCGAAATCATTCACTCTCGTTACTTACTGCTCGATTTGATAGCCCCGGCCGTGCGTGACTCTCCGACAGACTCGCTCCGAGGACACGACGCAAAATTAATAAGATAAAACTAGCTTCTCCACTACAAATGGAAGCCCATAACTCAGTGCGTCGATTGGAAATCGGCACTATCTTGGCGTCTCCGAAGCAAGCTTTCCAATTCGCAAAATCCAATTCAAATCGGACTCGGACGCCACACTGTGGCGCGAACTACTTCTTGCGGCTGTTGCTTCGACTCCGTAACCGCAATCTCGCGTGCTGCAGGACGCTCCCCGCCGCAACCGGCAATTGACGGGACGATGGTGGTATGTATTGATTAAATGAATAAGTAAATATACAAATTGGATTCCTTTACCCCGTTCACAGCACAGTGGGTCCCCCCCATCGAGTGGCCCTTTGACTGTTGGCCGTCCTGCCGCTCGCTGCAGATGGCGCTGCTTCACCACAGGCTATCATTTACCGGCTCCCTCGCACCGGCACCAAAGAACTTCCTTCCCAGAGCCAGGACAGAAGAAGAAGTTCACCTGCTGACGATGGGATTTTCTTACGACGAACCTAACCGGCGTGGCAAGAAAGAAGATGGCGTGGTGCCATCGTTGTCGGGCGGCTTAATTCTACTTCTACATTACTACACAACACCGACCGGCCACCACCACCCATTCCGACTCGGAGTGGCGTCTTTTGGATGACGTCTTCGCTCCCTGACGCCGTCGGAGCGCGCCCGAAGATGCCAAAAAGGATTTTTCATTCTCTTCGCTGAGCTCGCCGGCTTCACCGACAATCGCCGCCAATCGCGTTCGACGTGAGGGAGGCCGTGGAGGAGCCTCCGCGCTACAAAAGGCCCACTCCGGCCCCACCGTCGGTTTCATTGATTTACGATTCAATGGTTCATTGATTTCGCTACGAACGAAGAATTCACTCGAACGCTCGGCTCTCGGATAGAGAGCAGACTTCCAGCGTCAATTCCGTCCAAAACTTCGCTCAGCAAATCCCGCACCGTGCGCTCCGTGTGTCTTTCTTTTGCCCCGGTGCAGTCCTTGTTTTTTCTGAGCCACTCCACGTCTTCCCGGAGCCGGTCGCACCTTCCGTCCTTCCCGGCGCGGGGTCCGTGCTAGTTTGCGTGCAACTTTGCGAACGGATAAATATTTACCAGTCGTTTAACAATTCTCCTTCCGCCGTGCTCACGCTTCCCTCGTCGCCGTTCCCTTGGCTGTTGAAAGAAGCGGACGGACGGACGGACGGACGGACGGACGTAGGAAGTGAAATATTTGCGAGATTAACAAGGTGGAGTGATTTATGGGGTGAAAATTTATACCTCCCCAGGTCGGCCGGCAGCAGGTGCCGTGGTGCGTACGCTTTCAAGATGGCTGCAGCGACTTTAGGCAAATCCAAGGAAAGCCCAAGAAACGGTCGGTCGGCCACCTTGACACACTGCAGTGCAACGCATAAGACGGCGCTTAACAAGCACGAGAAAATGCGTTAATTTGTCGTACCTACAGATCCAGGACGTGAACAGCGCCCCCCATCGGCTAATCAACTAAGCAACAAATAGCCCGTCATTCCCCGAATGCGACTTCCGAGTCCGTTCCGTGGACAGCAGAGTGTCGGATAAATGTTTCCCCGAATGTCCCCGACTGATGCTGCTGCTACTGCCAATTAGTGGTAAGCCTTCTTAGCAACTCAACCTTCGTCCTGCGCATGGCTGGAGCCCCTAGAAAAGTTTCTCTACGTCAGAGTCCCAGAGCCTCAACCCAGCTCGGGGGGACACCAATGTCGTCCAAAATGTTTTTAAAATTTGAACCACCTCCCTGAAGTGGGACGAAATGGACAACTACTTGCCGGTGTAGTGTGTTGTCCGTGTTAGAATTGTAAAGAAGGGACAGTAAATTAAATTGTGTATTCATAGAACCCGACCCTGGACGACGACGACGGCAGCCAGCGTCGAGGAAGCCTCGTCATCTGACGGGGAGCCCGGAGCCCGGGAACCAATTAAAATGCAAACGACGTACGTATCATCCCGGCGGCTCCGAGAATTACACCGAATATCTTCGCCAACATTGTGTGGCCATCATCATCCGGTACAAGAGATCACCTTAAACTATGCGCTCACCGGTGCTCGGCGCTTATCCCCGGCATCGGCAGCCATCGGATGTAGAGGACGCCGGGCGACCGGTGCCGGTACCGTCTGACCAATTAAAACTACTTTGACGTTTCTATAGCTCCAGCTCACTTGCCACGGAAGGATTTAGTCGTATTTACACAAGTTTAGTGCGCTGATTATTGTACCATTTGCACATTATACGCGTGGTAACTTCATAATCACTCAAAACAAGGTGAGCATTACCGTCGGGGACATTCGGCGTGCCGTCGAGGATTTGATGCTGAGCAACTTGAAAGAAATGCTTATGAAAACCGAGAGGATTCCGTCTGTTGTTATACTAGTGACACTCGTTCAAAGTCCATCGCCGTTTTCCCATCGTCTCTGGCTCTTCCAACGTCAATATTTGCAAGGTGTAATCCCCGTTATTTCGAGAGTTATTATTCCTAAACCTTCCATAAAATAGTTTACATTTAATTAATTTAGACGAAAATATTCCAACAATTTACATAATACACTGTACATACTCCTCAAGATGAGGAACAGACGGTTGGTCTGGTTGGTTTCCATAGCTACCAAGTGAACCGTTTTGAACATTTCGTTCCACGTTCGTCTTACGGCCACTCAATCCACTGTTTCCATTGGGCTCTTTGATTGTTACGGTCAGGACTCATCTACCGGGAAAATGATTTCACACAGACATACCGTAACGCCTCGTGAAATAATATCGAAGGTTGAGTAACACTCTCTCTGTCTGGCCGGTACTTGATAAGTTATCCCCAGTTCTTTTGTAATATTATGCAAGCGAAGGCATTTTCTTTAGTGGCTCTCGACAACAATCGGGGCCCCTCCTTCGGGCCCAGCATCCTGCCCCCTGGTGGCCAGCCAATTTGCTGTGCAACGCAGCCTTTCGCAACGCTCGTTGCAATTATGCAATCGTGCCATTTTAGCGCTAGAACAATAATTAATCTACGTAACCATAATTTATGACTCGCAGCCCAGTCCAGTTTTGCATCGGGAAGCTCCGGTCCGCTGGCCAACGTTGGTCCGCTCCATTATTATTATCGACCCGGGCACCCGGGCAGCAGCTTTGTAGTTCATTGAAATGTTTCGCCAACAACGCAACGCTGCACACAAAAAGCCGCTTATGCACTTCGATCAATTAACGCTGTTTTGCGGCCCCGTGGAAGATCGCCGGCGGACAATAGCCATCCCGACCGGGTGGAGGGGGGTATAGAGTTCTAAGGGCGCTTTCTTAGCTGCTCCGCTATGCCAGCTGCCGTTGCTACACGCATTCTTGACCAGCTTGGCCTGAGCCCCGAGCACGGACCAAGTTCTGCGGTTGCCGGGCAGCATCTTCTCCGGCTTTGTGTGCGGTCGGCCGTGCCGTGCCGTGGCCCCTGCTGAGCATGCCGTGTTGAGGTCGACGACTAATTATAGAGGCACAAAATGAATCTGTTCAACCGAATCCTGGGACCTGTGGCCACGTTGGCCCTTGGCGGCGGCCGGAACGCCTGCACAGCAACAACTACTCAGCAACAAATTAACAAACAAACCGAAAACTTTTATCCAAGATTTTCTCCGAGTTCTCGTGGAGTGGGGGGCCTCGAACATTCCGGAAGGTGTTGTGGGGGCCACTTTTGCAGCCAACCGAGGGGCGGCGATCCGTGGAAGCTTTGAAACTCCGAAATCGGATCAAGCGCGGCCAAAGAAACGCTCGTGGACCACACTTTTCCACTGAATCAACATAAGAAAGTGTTAGCCGTGAAAGTCCCAGGTACTCCCAGGAAACTCGGCCGGATGCTGTCGGACGAGTGGCGCGGATTGCTCACCCATATGCTTCGCCTTTTGCGCCAGATGCTCGCTTTTTTGAACTCCTGTTGACGAAAACCCCCAACAACAATAACACTACCAGCGGGAGGAATCCTTCGCAGGCAGTAACAACTAAATTTCAACTAACTTCAAACTCCCCACACAACACTCCGATGGCCGACTGCTGAAGGGGTGTTGTCGCCTTGGCCCGGGGGTTTGTTTTTCTCCCGGGCCTGGGAAAAAAATTCCCGGAAACGAAACTTTAAACCGTTCCCTGCCGGCAGGAAGGCCTAGCCCCCCCTCGAGCGCTGGCCAACCGCAAAACGAAGGCGGAAGATAGTAAACTTTTAATGTACTTAACGGGCTGGGAGCTGAAGAAGGGCGGGGTCACCGCACACACACACACGCATAAGCAAGTGGCCAAAAAGTTGTGTGCCCAAAAGTAGTGCCAGTGTTGGGCTAAAGTGGAGAGTTTATGCGACTTTTGTCTGGCTGGGCCTGGCCTGAGCTGGGCTGGACGAGTTCTGCGTTCTTCGGTGAAACTTTTGACCGGTTAAGCTACTTCCCGTCGACGGGGGGTTCGCCACACATTGTGGCAGTGAGGACAGGACGAACGGAACCACAGGGGCGCAGTGGTGTGCAGTGCAGTTACTGGCCAGCTGCTACTGATTGGATGTGGTGCATCTGATTGATAAGAGATCAAAGCTGGGCTCCTCGGGGCGCGGAACCAACCTGGCTGGCCAGATGAAGCAAAAATGTATTTCCTCTTTTTGTGTGTATGACCGGAAATTTTCCTTTGCCGATTGATGAATTTTCATTTTCATATGAGTTGGAGCCCCCGTTTTTTTTGCGCGTGCCTCGCCGCAGGACATTGAAGCTGCGGTACAACGCGCTCCGGCGGACTCGACACTAGAACTAGCGCCCGATAATAGTTTGTGTCCTTTTTGGCGTCACGTGGAGAGTTGGCGGAAAATGGTTAGTCCCCCGTTTCGATGAGGTTCTGTTTGTTTTCAAGCTGCCGAAGCACGTTATTAAACAAGATCCAATATCCAAGCACGCCGCTCCCGGTCCGCACCCGGTTCCGTTCGCCGGTTCGGCCGCCAACCCCCGCAGGGCAGTGGCGGACATTTATTGGCTCGTTTTTTAATTGAGTTTTTCATTTCAGCTACCCCGTGGCCTGCGCCCGGTTTCGATAGGAAAAAGTAAATAAATGCAAATATTTTTTGGTAATCGACGTGTGCGGGGGGACTTCGCGTTTGATGAGCCCCAGAATTTTTGTGCGCGAACCACGGGAGTTCCGCGACGTGTGGACGTTGTAGAACCAACAAAAATATGAACTGAAAGGCTTTCTGTCATCGCCGACCGCGCTGCTGTGCTGGAGGTCGCAGTGGAATCATCAAAGGATAGTTAGTGAGAAAACTAATAAAAGCGCCGCTCCACAGTTTGTGTTATCGAACATGTTTTCCTAGAATAATGTTCACGTTAATTAGTTCTCAAAACAATCCTTGCCCGCGCTCTGCACCCTTATGAAGGGTTAATGCAGTGTTTTGATAAAAGCAAATTTAATTGAAATAGTTAAAAAGCGGTGTTTGGTGTTTCAGAATGAGGATAAACCGTGCAAATGGCCAAGCCTGTGATGTGACTAAATTTTATCCCACACATTCGGGCGGTGGCAACATACAACTATGCTCGACGTTGCTCGTCGATTTTCCTTCCTTTGTCGATCAGAACTCTCGGAATCACAAAAAGGAGTATGCTCCAGTGGACACCGGGGTAAAAAAGGAGCCACTCTGGCCACCCTGTTGTCGCCCGGTGAAGAGTGTGTGCCACGCCATCTTTCTCGCCACGTTTTTACCTCGAAGTCGAACGGAATTTTAATTGCAAATTTAATTTTGACTCGCTCGCCACCATCGGAAAAGGTCGATTCACCGCTAAATTCTATGGCGCGGCCAAAACCCGGCTCTTTCCCTGTGCTTCTTCTTGCGTTCGTTTTCCTTTTTTATGCTTGCCTGCCCTTGCCGGACGCGGATTTTTCACTAGTTAATGTTTTCGCGCCTAAATGAAAATACGTAGCAAAATTAGCATTTTCTAGTCCGCCCGCCACACCTGCCCGGCCGGCCGTGGCCTTCCGGGTCATTTGCACTCCGTCAGTGGAATGGAAGGCGGGGGGCAACCGAAATTAGGTTTCGCTCCGAAATGAAGATTTTTGTCCGATTTTTCTCCCAGCGGCCGTCTAATCAGCTTCGCGAGTGTCTTTATTTGCTGACTTGCAGCACATCGCTAAGTGAGTTCAGGTTTTTTCGTTTTTCGCCGTGCTTTTCGCAAATGGAATCGAACTCCGGTGAGAACAACTTTGACAAGTGTATAATACCGGGCCGGGCCGGTGATGGCCTTAGTAGGCCCGGGCGCGCTGTCAGGAGCGCTTCGTCGTTGCTAAGGAGCCGAGCGCACCCAACGGGCCAACGGGCAGAAAATGAACAGTTTTCAGTGAAGAAAGTTCACGGCGACGGCCCTGTCGTTGAGATTAGCGTCGTGTCTTTTCGCTTGTTGCTTAATTAATTATCAGCCGGCTCGTTTCGCACTGCTAATCACGGTGATGAGATTCTTACCGTGGACAGTTGGTTTTGTGCGGGGTCAAATTGTTCTGTAATTGATTTCTTTCCACGTCGAAGAGGCGGCGAGGAGGCAAAGGTTGCGATTTCAAGATTCAATTATCGCATAGCTGAGTGACAGCTAGCCGGTCGGTTACGATCAGTGTGGGCTGTGAGCCATCACAGAGTTAAACTCCTAAAACTACGCATCAATGAATTACATTCATTCTCGCCTCTTCAACCTGATCTTTCCAACCCACGACCGGGTTGATAAATAATGAAATGACCCCCAGGACCCAGGCAACCATAATCTTCAAGCAGTCCTACGATCGGTCCATGGAAAGACGTCGTTCGGATAAAAAAGGATTATCCAAAGACAGGTACCGCAGGGGGATTCGTCAGACAGGAAACGACTCAGAAGGCCCGGAGGCCGTCAGTCGTAGGTTTCGCACCTTACAACGGTGGTAAAATATTCAAATTGAAATGCATAAAAATTGAAATAAATAGTGTTTGTGGAGCAAGGGCCAGGTACCTAACACCTCCAAGGGCCGCCCGACCGTCATGATGTTTGGCGCTCGTTGGGTGTGTACTCGTGCATTATGGATATTGAAAACTGTTCCGTCGCAGCCGGAACGGTCGTGAGGACAGGATTGCCCCGTGGAAAGGTGGCGGATGTCTTCCACTGGCTCCACCGCACACACCACACACTATTATTACGACACACCACAACACAATACGAACCCGTGGCACTCCGCGCGAGAGTTGGTTTTCGGATAACAAGGCTGAAGACGGATCGTAGCAACCAAAGTTGGGCCGTAAAGGCACCTGAGCGTGTTGATGGTTGCTATGATGCATTCGTTCGGTGCTCGGCTGCTGTGCGCTGCGAAAGTTTTTGGCATGCGATTGGAACCTTTTCTTGCACCCCGTCGCCGGTGCTATGTCGTGTTGTGTGTCGTGTCGTGTCACGGGAATGTGAATCTTCTGCGCCAACGCCACGCCCCGACGCGCCACCGTATGCTAAATACTACGCATTTTATAATGTACTTTTATTGTCAGCGTGTCTCGAAGCCCCTTGCCAAGGAGTCATGGGTTTTCGACGGCAAAGTTTTCCTTTTTTTTGCATCCCCACGACTAGATCGTAGTCCCCAGCGGGAACTGACTGTGGTCGTTGTTCTGCTCCAAACGAAAGTTTGGGTTGCAAAGTGGTCTTTTTATGCAAATTTTATGGCCGTCCGTCGTGTGCTGGTCGGTCGGCTCCATTACCAACTTCCGGCAGTGAAAATCGGAAAAAGGACAATGACTTCCGATCGGATCCCAGATTCTCTCGTTTCGTCGTTGCGGCGTTGCTCAGCGACAACAAGGTGTGCTTTCTGATTATGTCCACCGTCTTATTGTGCGCGATCGAATCAATTTCTCGATACCATCACGAAACCAAGCAGCATACGACGATATTTACGAAATGGAATGGCCGCGCCTTTGCGCGTACTTGTCGCCCGGCTAAACGTTCGCTGGAAATTTGTTGTTTTACGGCGAACCGAAACGAATAGCTTGTGCGTTTTATTCCTCCCCACCCGAAAGATGATTGCTACTTAGCCTCCGACTTGCCTTCGCGGTCCCCTTCGCGCGAAAGAAGCGATTTCCAGAGAAACAACGGCAAAAAAAATCTAAATCGACTTTGGCGAATCCGGAGCCACAAAACGCTTTACCTTCCCGCAGCCTGGTCTGAGCGGTATCGGAGGTCCCCACTCCCCGGGCCCGCCCTCTAAACTGCTTATCTTTCCGTGGCAGCACAAACCACCCGAGCCAGAGCAGTCCTCTGTTTCGTCTTTCAATCTGTCCAACACCGTGGCACGTGTCCTTGTCTAGCCGCTAATAAGAGCGCGCCCTCGGAACATTTTCCCACCCACCGCGGCACGGGCGGGGAGGACAAGAAACGCGGGGCCAAAATACTTTGATAATGAGAAAAGCGTTCTGGGGCGACTGTGGGGAGGATTACGGGACGACCGAGGGATCTCCGTTCTTACGCAACCCAAACCACACGGTACCTGCGAGCCCCGGGGGGGGGGGGGGGAGTGTCGCCTTCTGCTTAAAACCCAACCCACCGGAAGCCGGCCCAAAAAGGCCTGTAGGAAGGAGTTTGATGGGTGCTTCAAAAGACTTGGCGACAAGCAGAACTTAATATGACCATCTTCTTGGTGGATGTATGCGGGAGTGTTTATAATTTTAAATGAACTTTTCACCACACCACCACACAGGCAGAGGACGTTAAAATCATCGCCACCCTCCAAAACCCATTATTGGGTGCTGATGGGGAAATCATTCGCCATCGCGTCGTTGTCAAGTCCGAAGGGAATGGAATCCGTCCCAAGGATGTGGCGTCGCTGTCTTGAGCAGACAAGCTAATTTCGATAATTTTCCTACTTGCCATTTTTACGACCCCCGGCGCATTCACACATCGGTAAGGGTTGCACTACGCGCAGGACGAAAGGTAGTAAAACCGGCCGACACCAGCTGCGGCAGGACGATTGCTTGCTGATGGGTTGATATAACGGTTGCAATGCCTACTACGATGCTGTGATGGCGTTTTGATTGCCAAAGTTTCATAGCCTTCTTATGTAAACCTCGTGTCAGGAAACTTAAAAACACTATCAATAATGGCTCCTTACTTCTAATCCATTAAGATAATAAAAGTGTCACTTTTAAGCGTTCAGATTAATTTTAATTGCGTCGTTACTTGAGGCAATGAACTGAACTAGAGAATCGATTTTGTGAATAAATACCGCACATAGTTTCTGGAAGCGAATTGAATTCACTCTTTGCATTTTAAATTTCAAGTAACAAAAAAATCATTAGTTTGGTGAAAAAGAAGTCCATTCTTTTCCGGGTGAATGGCTGTAGTGATTGATACCTCGTAAAGTATCGATTAAACAATTTCATTGAGTTACAGAGTATTAACAATGGAAATCAACAAAGAGAAAATTCCGTACATTTTACAGTTGCAAGCAGGATTAAAAAAGAAGCTCGATGTTTGAGTGCCACATCAATTAACAGCTACGAACACGATAGCCTTGGCCAAATGGAACGAAAAAGACCGATTTCGGATGGTGACGGCAGCTTAAACGATGGCTAAACCAGGACTAACGGTCAAGAAGGTTCTACTGTGTATTTGGTGAGACGTGAAAGGAATCTTTTATTATGAGTTGCTTCCGAATGGCCAAACAATAAATTCAGATCTCTACTGTCAACAGGCCAAATAATTAATGCTTTTCTCTAGTGGCTATAAAATGGCAACATATTGTACAACAAAACGATGCATCTTTTACCCATATCAGACCATCGGAAACATCTCAAATAATGTTTGAAATGTGACGCAAAAGACGTGAATTTATTTTTCCACAACCTAATATTATTCTAACGTTAATTTCCCCGCTTGTGATACGAAACTACGAGAGTGACACCGAAATTGGCATGATAATTTCCAACTCTTGATCAATTTTCATTACACCAAACTGAACAAGGCTTTAAGGACGGAAAATCAGCTTTCATCCGCAGCATTCGTGCTGTAAATCGCAACAACAATACAACTCTTTTCCCACTCAGTTCTGTTCCGCTTTGACGCCTTTCCTTTTTTGCGATTCCGCCGTGTGATGTCGAGAACAATATTGTTTCGCTTCATGCGCGATGCCCATTTTTGCTTTCCCCAGTACAAAGTGAAATGTGAAAAAAGACGCTGCTTTAAAGCATGTAGGTAGTCGGTGACACACTTATTGTTCAGTCCGAGAGCCAGAGGGCCGGTTGGCATAGTTTTGGGCCGGTAAGTTTCCTATCGTTTTTTTTGCGCTGAGTTATTCCGAGACGGCTGCCAAATTTTGCAAGTCGGTTGTTTGTTACGAGACAACGGCAGCAACTGCTGCAGCCACATCGCATAATGTTACAAACTCTACGCTCCGCTCGAGTTCTTCGTTTCGTTCGGCCATCTTTCCGCTTTATGGGCAACCCCCCGTGCAGGTGGAGCATTTGGCAACCCGGCCAGTGGAGATGACGACTCCACGGCTTGTGGTGCAACCACCCTCGGCGCATCTTCCAGGGAGCCGCGTTGGAGGGCGCAAAAAAGATCGAATGCCGTCACGTCGATCGGTCAGTTCCGGTCAGCGCAGAGCATGGCGGGTGGGGCAAAAAATGTCGCTATTTGTTTGGACATACTAGAATTATGTGCAGACGACCGATGCACGATGACCGGCTCTCTTTCCGCCTGCCTACGGTTGCGCCTTTTTTGCCGAAACGATACTTTTGTGCCGATTTCCGCCGATTCTTGAGACCTGGAGAAATGGTGCGCCTCTCGTGGGCGCAAACTCGCTGTGTGTTGCTTCTGTTTCCGTAATGCATGCGGCTTTGGGGACGAGCTTTTGCTGCTTCCTTGTGTCGAGTGCTTCCCCTGGCCACGAACCAATACGTAGAGTTATGGGAGCTTTAATTCGATGCTGCTTCTTTCTATGGATTTCTCCGTTCGCCCCCTGAGGAACTCTGTGTTTGCGAATTTAATAGCCACGCACTGAAAAACTGTTGGATGAAATTTCACTGCCTTTAGTGCTGGAATCTTGTTATCGCTACATCCCTTTAGAATAAAACGAACCCTTTTTTCCATTCAGCTCAATTAAAACACTTCGAAACATTCCTATACCGATCGGTTCCAGGAGAATTTTCCGGATTTAATATAAAGCTCTACACGAATTCCGTCGCAACTTGCACACTGTTTGGGGTGCTCCATTTGTCGATCTATGGCTGACCGTTTCTTTCGCATCGTTTCTTCCAAGCTGCCCGAGCCCGAGCAAGCAACGAGCGCACCCAAGACACTTCATTCACCCACAGAGCCGTCCGGGGGCTCCGAAGCTGATATTTACTTTTATGACAGTGTAAGCCGGTGGAAAATATGCACTTTTTGTGGGTGACATGTGCACAGAGCCGTTTAGGTGGCAGAGTGGCCCGAACAAGCTCCAATGTGTGCGTGTTTTTGTGTGCGGAACGAGCGGCATCAACTTTCACCGCAATCACCGCAACAGGACCAGCGCAGTGGAGTACCCGGAATTTGTTGTCGCCCTAAACGATACAGTGAGCCGTGGCCGTGGCCGATGGAAGCATGGACAAGCAAGAAACATGCTTATTTATCTACATACAGCCCCATCACCACCACCGCCACCGATTACCACCACCGCCGGAGCCCGGAGCCGATCTCTCCGGAGTCCCACAATTCACCCGACAATTCAGCCATCCAGCAGCTGGTCTTTGTCCTCGCCCTCGTGAGAGTGTCCCGGGTTTTTTTGGCCACGGCCACAGCTTACGGCCGTCTTCCTTTTGGTACTACTTGGGTCGGCGAGAAGAATCCGAAGGACTCAAGGAGTGATTGCTGAGATTTTACCGACAACACACTGGCTGGCTGGCTGGCCTGGCGAAAGCCAAACCGGATGAAAAATCACCGCACATTTGAGTGAACCTTCTTTTGTATGCATGAGCATAACTTACGGTCGATTCCGAGGTTCCCCTGATGTGTGTGGCTGTGTGAGCCTTTTTTGCTTCCTCGCCTTTCTTTTTCTAACCTTTTCCACCATTTTCGGTGGTTGGTTTCGGTGGCGAAGATATTTATTCGTGCTCCCGCTTTCGGTTAGAGACCTGGTCCTGGCCTGGCCGCGGGCGCGGTGGAGAAAAGGGGAAACATTTTTCTTCGAGTGCTGTCGGTCGGAAATCTATCCATGTTTGGCGAACGGCCGGATGAATGAGTAAGTGTGTGGACCTGGAAGCGCCACGCGGAAATCTTCGTTAGTACATTTTGTTGCTTCACTGAGCCGCAGCAAAGGATAACAAGTTTGACACGAGCACACAATGGATGGACACGGCGGCCCCCGCCCGCAGAACACGCTGTTATTAATGGTCGACTAAAGAGCTCCACCAGATCCTGCAGGAGGCCTGCAAAGAAAAAGTATTTATGTTAATTGTGGTGCCCACCACAAGCGCTAGGCGCGGCCGCAACGGATCTCTTCTGATTCCGCAATTTTGAACATTCCGTTGCTGGATGTTGTCTTTGCAGCAGAGAAGAAGAAAATCGAAAGCCCAAACAGGCCGGTTGCTGTTTAATTATTGAAATCTCCGAGCCCACACACTCGACAGGGTCATTAATCATGCTCCGAACGGCCATGCGGTCACCTTTATCGACTGGAACCCAATCAAACCGCCGCCGGATGTCCGGTAATTGAAAAGCTCCGGACGCGCCAAGCGCTTCACGTCCAATCCTTTACATAACCACACCGGGTTGAGAAATGGCAAAAGTCGCGCAGCGCGCTCTGGGCGTATCCATTTTGCACCAAACGCTGGATCAACCCACGCGGACCTCAACAAGTGCGAAAATTGTTGAAATATTTATAAGCCCATCGTGACAACGTGGGCCTCGGTCGGGTCCAGTCCGCCTAATGGATTCGATCGGCGGACCACCGTCCGCGATTATGAGCGAGAGTATGATGGGCACCGCTTCAACTGCGGTCCTTCGGTTGTTCGGTTCCGGTCCTTTCGACGCGACGCTCCCAACTCGGACGACAAAGTTATGCCTCTGATAGTTTGCTGTAATAACGGAATTATCTCGACACTCTCGGGCTTAGTTCGCGTTCGTTTGGACAGCTTCCAGGGTGGTGGTGGGCGACCCGATCTGAATACCGGGAGACACGATAAACAAAACATATCCTTTTCTCTGGCACCCAAGCGACCAGCCATTTTCCGGCCCGGCCCAGCCAGGCGGCTGAGATTGGCCAGTGGCAGCAATCGGGACCGACTTCTCGTTGGGCCGACATTAGCCGCCCGCCATTCCAGCCACAGACAGGGAGACAGTTTTTGGGGCATGTAAATGGAAATCGGAAGTAGCTGTCAACGGCAGACGGATTCCGTTCCGTGTGCGACCCCCTCCGGTGACTTGAGATTTAGACCCGCTCTCAAATTGGTTCCCGTATTTATCAACGGAGCGCGCGTGGACTAACACCGTCGACCCGGGAGCGCCTCAAGGACTCAGGCACCGGCAAGATTTGTCAATATTTATAAATTCAAATTTGCGTTCCCCGTCGAGGAGGGAATCGATTGAACAGCGCACGCACGCACGGACGATGGTGGAAAAAATGTTTTATTATTATTCAAATGTGTGTCCGGGCCCGGGACATGAGTTCGCACGATGAGCTTCATCCGTTTTGGGGCGACTTTCGGGGGGGTGGTGGGCCGTTTTGCATAACCAAAGGGTGGTTTATGCTCTCATGCAGCTCGTGGTGGGATTACGAGTGCACGCAAAGTGTGGTCCCACGCTTGCTATATGGTTGGCCCTCCATTGTGGGTTGGGACATGAAACAAAGAACGCAGGTTGCCGTAGGTTACTAGGATACAGCAACACTATTGTGGCTGTCAGCTGCGCAACAAAGTAGACCGTCCAGAGAGCTAAAGCGAGGTTTGATCGAACTTTGAAATTAATAACCCACGTTCATTAGTTAAATGAAGGATTCATTGTTTTATTGATTTAAGGAAATCCTTGAACTATGGTCAGATCATGATGGTTCTATTTCGAATATTACTTGATTATTGTTGAAGTCGTCGGAAGGAATGTTCGCCAGTAACTGTAGCCGCTTGAAGCGCCAGAATGTCGTCATTACATAATGATCCTTTCATGGCCAATTTCAGCTTAGAGGTTAGTAAATAGTGACATGGTGACAGTTCAGGCGAACACGGAGGGTGGTCAATGACACACATTTATTTTTGGTTCAAAAACTTCTGAACTGCGACGGTCTTGTGAGAAGATGCCGTGTACCGGTCTGTAAGTTGAGAATCGGACTGTTAAAAAGATGGCTCTACCTGTCGATTTGGACCTTTTAGTTTTCATTTCATTTCATTTCAATATTTATACATGTTCGCCGCTCGGGCTTAACATTACTAATTATTCTTAAAACATTACTAAAACTTATTGACTAATTAGGTTTGGGATGAGGAATAAGGAGAGGATAGGGAGTTTTGCTTTTTTGGCAACATTACCTTGTTTTGACATCAGGTAAATGATTTCAGGTCGAAAAAAAATTGTTTGGCTTTGAAAGGGTTAGACCATGTCCACTTTTGTGCCTGAAAATGACGTTTTGCGGGGATTGTTATTTTTCTGCCACCTTTTGAAGAAAACTGCTTCAGAATCGCACCAACTGCTTGTCGGGACTTGGTTTGGAAATGTCGCAGTGCTTTAAGTGGTTTAAACATTTCAAAATGCTGATTTTGACACAACAAGCAAAGAACGTCGGAGGACTCCAAAAAAGGACTTTCTGATGGCACCAGAAAGTGGTGATGCATCACAAGCTCCTAAAATCTAATGAAAACGTTAATTCAGCTCGTTACTCACTACAAATGATCGATTTGAACCATGCATTGATCGAAAAATGACCAAAATGACATTTCTCTTGTCTCAAATGGAGACGCCAGGTAGCGCACAAAGATCACTAAACCTGGCGTCTCCATCCTTGCAAAATTGGTTCAGGAAACTGTCAAATCACTTGGATGGAAGCTGTTATCCCGTTTTATTCACCAGACTTGACTCTTTCCGAATACCTTCGAATCATAAAAGTGATCAGCATTATCGTTATTATTGACTTTTGACATGATTCAGACTTGACAAAGAATTGAAACATGGATACTAAACCTGCTGACATATAAACGCGCATAACTTTAAACTGTCATTCGATTGCGTTTGAAAGAGGAAGAACGTACCTTTGAGCTATGTTACTAATGGATGGCGCAGCATTTTATATATTTTTAAAATAAAACCTCGTTATCGAACACACGCTGTTTAGTATCGACGAGGACAACCCCTTTCCCAGGTCCATAATAATTGCTAAAACCTGATTTGGTTTTGAAGCCCTTTGAGACGATTAATTCACTGAAATAGGTTTCGTCCAAATCGGATCGGAGCGCACTATCGGGATCTAAATGCATTTTCTTCACAGCGCACACAGAGCGCACTCCGTAATCGTAAGCAATCCTTAATCCGAACCCGACAGATCATTACCACCGGGGGAAGGGGAACCGGGGCGGGAACCCTTAAAATCCGACCCGACTGTGTAATGTAAATATGATCCGAGTGCCTCGTATACACTCTTATCTGCCGTGCAGGTGTGGCGTGGCGAGAAATGAACGGCTAAACTAAGTGTATGTTTTATCGCTCAACGGAACGGGCGACCCATCGAACCGCTTCTGCCAAATGCTTTCTTCCCGGCCCCCGGGCACCGCTGGATGGTGAGAAAAGCGCATCCCTAGGAAAAAGCCGAAGATAAATGAAAAGGATGCTCGGTCTTATCATAAATTTTCTATGCAATTTTCGTTTCCCATTTCCCTGCGGTGCTCGGGGGGGAGGGCTCGGTATCTGGTTTCATAAATGATCATACGTGTACCGCACACACACACACACACCCGCACCGGTCCTGCGGGCAGGGCGGAAGTGAACGAGTGTTTCTTTTTTCTTGCCACTCGCAACATTACGTACATGTGTCTATTGGGGCTTTGCCTATCCCGGTCCCGAAGCCGCCTTACAGGAGAGTGTATCAAGCGAACGGGGTTCGTTTGTGGTCTTGTCAGGGAATCTCGTTTTTCGGGTTACCCGCCGCCACCCGCCGCCGCCGGACCGATCGGTGCCGATCGGGAATGCCATTAGAAGATGTGGTCGGATCCGATGCTGTGTCGTCGTGCTGGTGTGCCAAACGGAGCGACTAACGTCAGTCAAAATCTCTGGCACCCGAACATCCGGCACCTGTGGTTGGGTCGCCCCGGGCCCAGGACTCCAGCGTGGCGCGGTGGCGCAGACGGCACAGGCGACCGCAAATGCAATCATCCTCGGGTTTCGCCGTCGTTTACTGACGTCGCTTCTTCCCGGTGGGCTTTTATCTTGACGCTTTCTTGCTTCCTTCGGCGGCGGCGGGGCCAGCTTACCTTGCCAAACCCGGTTATGGTCCGCCCACCCCCCGGGCGACCTCCCCAACGGCTGCCCGAGGTGTCCCCGGCGCTGCACAAGAAATGAAGTGATGAAAATCGAACCACAAAACCACCCCCGTCCGACTGACTTTTCCCCCCCGGCGAAAGTCCCCGGGGCGACCGGCGACGCGACGGGCCGATGATGGTGACGTTGCGAAGTGAATAATTTAAGGAAAAAAGCCCCTTCGGAGGGCCCCCGGGGGGCCGGAGCAAGAAGCGTCACCGGCAATCGATTTTGGCATTCGCCGAAAAAAGGGGCCGGCACACACATTTTCGCCGGCCCCCAGGCCCCCGGGAAGGTATGCAAAGAGGGGGCGGGGCGGTGGGTGCTCGACCGGGTCAGACCCGGTTCGCATCGGATGATTACGGAAATGATGCCAAGAATGCATCGTCGGCGTCGGCCAAAGGTGCACGGCGGACCCGACGCGATGGGCGGCGGGTTTCGGTGCAAAGGTCCTTCCTGCAAACCACTTTCCGGGGCAGGGACATTGGGGCAAATGATGGCCCACGGGGGGAAAATGCAGTTGAGACATCAATTTCTTCCTCAGCCAGAAACTAACGTTAATGGTGGCCGGTGGCAGGTTCAAGGTGCGCGCTATCTTCCATTGTGATGCGACCGGGAAAGTTCCAGATTGTTCACCCTTTTTTGCGGGAACACTTGGAGTTTGAGGCCTTTTCGTAGGTTTTCGGCCAAAGCTTACATGTGATGAAAAGTTTCTTCAAATAAATTAAGAAAATTCTCCAATGAAACAGAGCCTTTAATTTGGAGTAAGAAAGGAATTCGTCGAAAGAACTGGTGCAGAAATTCGATGCCACAATAAAAAAAAAGGACAAATACACGTGCTGGGTCATAAAATAAAATAGAGAAGAGTGAATATTATTTAGTCCAATTAGGTGGCAATGTTGACGGGGGAATTGTGTGTTCGGCTCAGAGCTCAGAAGTAAAACCAGAAGTCCAATTTCCCGTGTTGGGCGGGTTTCTATGGTAACGGGTGAATCGCAAATAATCCGGATAGACTAACAAATACTCGGAAATGGATGTCATAACACGGAAATGGATGTGCCTTAAACCGAAACAGGCCCCTCAGAACTACGTTAAATTCAAACCTAAAGGCTTAAAGGTAAGACAAACGCCTTTTCACGGGTGTCTTCTGCACTACAATCTGCCGCTTTGAAGTACAATAAACTGCTGATTTAAAGCATTAAATCCGCCGACCAAAGCCACACCGAAAGCGTATGACATTGACCATCCATCCTGCTTGACCTTCGCTTCGCTCATAATGGTGCTGAAACCATCCTTCGAAAAGCGCATTCCACCAACGAAAGTTCCCGTGGACGGAAACGTACGACTTTTTGTTGCTCGACTGACCGGGAGAAAGTTTTCTTTTTGGTCGCCCGTCGGAACCGTCGGATTGCGAGACCAAGGAACGGGAACAAATTAAAATTTATTGCCAGCCACGGGCCATTATCCTTTTGCATCCATCGTCGATCGTCGGAGGGGTGCGCCCCTCACTGTTGGAGGAGATAAAATTCCACCAAGCGGCGAGGATCGCAGAAAAGTGTCCTACCGCCTACGACAACGAGGACGACGACACCGTGACACGCCCGGTGGCCGGCCCGGCAGCATCGGGGGGGGGTGGCGTTAAGCCTTTCGGTCCATCTCGAGAGAATAGCAGTCCGAGAGCGCGGGCGAACTGTCCGACATCCGTCCGACCAACGGGGATTTACAGGAACGGATGGAGCTGTCTTTTTTAAATGTTCATTTCCGCCTTATTTTTGGTTTTCGCTCCTGCGTTCACGGTGCCATTGGCGGGGGCGAGCGGGTGGGCGGTTGCGGTCCCGGGAAAGTTCACCGGGATCAGCAAGTTGGCCAGCCGACAAGCCGACAAGAGAAGCGAAAAAAAAACCCGGGCGCAAGAAATCGGAGAGACACAGATTTCGCATCGGAAGGTGGAACTCGCAAATGAGTGGGCGCCCAAGAAGGGGTGGGGTGGGGGCGGAAAAAAAAACTCCCAAAGCCAAATGAAAAGGAACGGGTTCGCCCGGGGGCCACGCTGCAGCGCGGCGCGGCGAAATCCGACATCCGACGTAGTGCTGTCAGTTAGTTATTCAATTTAATGGAATTAAAGTGTCACATTTGCATTTAATTTATGTTCACCGGGGCCGGGGGCTTCGGGGATCAGGACGGGGGCCGACGGTGACGACGGTGGGTTTTTGCGCGACACCGGCGCACGGGAAATTGGACTCCTGGACATAATTTGTGCCGAGTGACTTCCTTCGCCGCAGGGATAATTTCATTGCAAAACGGCTGAGCTGCAGTGGCCACCGCGCCGTGCTGCTGCAGTCGGACCGGTAATGGGCGAGCGTCGGTTTTCCCGCCCACCCCGGGGCGCTCCTGGGACGGGACACCTCTAGGCCACGTCGCTGATGGCACATTGATGGCCGGACCTGTTGCAGGACGGTGTGGCTGCTGTATGGTTTCGCTGAAAGGCGATACTTGGCACCGGTTTTTGTACGGAATTCCTATTCCGGACTAAGAAGCAACGGTGGTGTAACAGACGGACATAAAACGGAGTCGGAAGGAATGAGGCTTTATTTGGAAAAAATGTTACAGAAAGACAGTGGCCACTTCCTTCGTAAGTTAAGTAAGACAGTAAATGAAACACATTTGATTGGAAACCGATTTTTGGGACCCAAATCGTGTCCTTAAATTACACAAAACATGCAGCAACTCGCCAACATGCAACCCAGTCCCAGGGATGCAGCGCCGAACGGCACGCTTGACAGCGGCCAAATTAGCATTCGTCATCAAAATCCCCGCTGTGGCTTCACAGCACCACGACGAAGTTCCTAAGCCTCGCCGACGTAGGGTCCCTGTGTGTCCCTCTCTCTTTCTCTCTGTGTCACGTCTGCCCGCCCCACAAAACAACGCGATGGACCAAAAATAAAATGATCCCAAATCGGATTACAGCCAAACAACCACCACGGGGAAAACTAGTCTGACGCTGACGCCGCAGACATTGTTCGCCGTCCGCCCGCCGATGCCAAACGCAACCGAACGCCGCGCGGTGCTGCTCCTGCGACGAAAAGACCAACGACAAATAAGATAACGAAAATATATAAATAAAATCCGAGAAAATCCTCAGATCTGTGTGAAAATAGCGGTGGAAAGCGGAGCGGGGCCGGCACCACCACCGAGTGTCGAGCGAACCGCAAACCATCACAACAGAAGCGCGCGCGGCAAAAGGACACGGCTCTGACATCGAGCCCCACGGATGAGCGGCAAAAGAACAGGGCGCACACGGGGTACCCCACGAACACGAACTGCATAGGAAAGGCCCAGAATGCCGTTAATGCATTATGAGAAATATTTCAAATTGGCAGACAGATGGGTGCTATGTGAGCTTAAGGCCGCCACCGCCAGCGTCGCGGCTCAGGGCCCTCCTTGTCGCCAGGGAACTTTTGCCAGACCACCACCACACCACAGACTAGTTGGCAATTTTACTGCCAACCCGATTGTCAACTAGGCCGGAAGCTTCGAAACTAGGCATCTTGAGGAGTGGCAATCCGGAAGTGGCCGGATCCGGCTGGCTGGTCGGGAGTGTCACCGGCAACCGGAACCCTCACTGCACGTCGTTTCGGTTTTGACATGCACGCTAAGCGTCGGGTCTTCTCGCTCGCGCTCTCCTTCATGCTCTCTTTCTGGCCTCCAAAGGATGATGAATTTTATGAATAAATAAACCATCCGAACCAGCAGCAGCCCCAGCAGCAGGATACGTTTGACGAACACGAGTTTCCTCGACGGAACGACACGATGGCGCGGCCGCCGTCTCTGTTCGGTACCTTCACGGACGCCAAACACGGGTATCGAGTTCGGAGAACACCATGTAACATCGCCCTACATCCGTTTGTTTGTTGCTTCACGTGCCGCAGTTGGTTGGTTTGTGGTGGAATTTTTAATTGTTTTCGCCTATTGTTATTGCTAGCAGTCCCATTTAAATGGCACTTTATGCTTAACGAAACTCTCTCGAAAGAGGTGGACTCAATCCCACATAGACGCCGGAGACGCCAAACGGGAATTAAGATTCAATTACTGTAATGACTGCATATCAACATTAAGAAACACTTTACTCAAAGAGAGACACACAGAGACAGAGAGAGAGTCACAGGCGGCTATGAAAACCATAAAACTATCATGACTGGCCCTCTTTTAATCCCGGCTCTTATGTTCCCTCATCGCCTCAGCGTGCCACGTCCACGCTGAGGCGATGAGTCACGATCATATCCGTTTTTTTGCTCATTTGAGAAAATGCTGGCGAGGAAACTTTATAACACATTCGCAGCACATTCTCACATCCGATTCAATCCGCCGGCCATTACAGATTTAAGACGTCGAGCGAAGCGTCTAGACGGAGGCGCCTTTTACTTTCCTTCCCGGGAGCATAATTTCGGCTCAACAGCACAAGGCCCAGGCCGTTGATGTGGTGACCGCACAATGGCGCATTTAAACGAAACATCCCGTCCCGTCCCGTTCGCGACATTTCGCTGATTTAAGACAAGTGCCCCATAAAACATTGGCCTTAACCGTCGCTGGCTCCGGGGCTCACTGAAAAACGCCAATCAAATCGCCGCGTGGACGCACCGAAGGAAGCGCTTGATTTGTGGCCTCCGACTGTGGCATTCCTCAGGTTGCGGCCACGCAACGGACGCATTTCTCTCCTGCTTAACTCGTGCCGTCCGACGTTAAGTCTGCGAAATCCACTCGAAATACGAAACAATCACATCGCCGCTTTATGGCTTAATCTGTCCCCTCGCGCGGTCCTCGCGCGGACTCTCACCCCAATAAAAGTCGTGCCCACAGGCAAAAAAGAAAACCGGGCAACATAAAAAAGGCAAACTGAGAGCCTGGCCAAGAGCTTTTAACATAATCATGTGCGCCTATGTTCTCTGTGTGCCAAGGCCCAGGCAAAGTCATAAACAATTTCGCAGCAGAAGGCCGGCCAGTTTGGTCTACCAACTCGAGAGCCCATTCCGGAACGCACTTGATTCTTGTTACTGTGTGCCGTGGGCCCGGAATCCGGTATCGAACCCACGACACGATTGGAACTGGAAAATCTCTCCGCTTTGCGTGGTGCGCATTCCAACGGCCGCCGCCACCGCCGCCGCCACCGCCGCCGACTGTCGGTACGGTATCTTGGAACTCCGGTGACCCTGTGCACTGGCCGGACTGCCGTCTAGCTTCGCTAAGGATTCGCACGATTTTATGGAACCATTTGGTTTTATTTCGCTGGAAATCTAATTTCCACATACGTGTGTCCGTGTCGTGCTGTCCTGGAAACGCACCGGTCCCCGAACCACCAGAGCCAGAGGGAAAACAATAAAGCCGAGGCCGAGCTTTTATTTCTATTAAATCGAACTCCTTATCCGGCGCTAAATCCGCTCGCTCTCTCTCGCTCTTTCTCTCTTTCTAATTCCGGCTCGAGGACTCGAGGTTTACGCAAGTCCTCCAAACAGTCCTTGGGCACCACATTCTTGGTCCACTCGTGTGGGCCGACCCCCGGGCGGGCATCTTATCCTCCCCCCCGGAGAAGGGTGCTCAGTGATCGTTTCTGCGAAACAAACCAGTGCCTCGGTCGGAACCGCAAGGCGCAAGGAGGAGTGTTAAGCAATGGACTGAAAGTGTTGAAAGTAGCGATGCGTACCATCATCTGGGCCGCTCTCGGGTCCGGGACCACAAACGATGGTCCGGCGGGTCCGAAGCTGGCCGGAGTTGGTGGGGTTGGTCATAAAAAATGAAATATAGCCCGCTTTATGACAGTCCAAATAAGTTTATGAGTGTGAGTGTTTTTCGGGCCAAACCCCTGGACACCAGGAGGACAGCATCCAAACCAACGTGCACACAGGAACAGGCGGAAACGGAAGACATTTAGTGTAAGGCAAGGTAAGACACTGCCACCAGTGCTGGGCCGCAGATAAAGCGGCGGATTAAGGAATGACACCCCATCATCCGCAGTAACCCGAGCTCCATCTGTCTCTCTCTCTCATATTCCCGTTCGGTGGCCGTTGTATTAAAAGACTATTTTCTCACTTAAGACGAGAATCGTGCTCCGACTACGATATTTGCCTAAACGCTCAAACATTGCCAGCCGCCTTTCGTTTTCGTCTTTCGTCCGCACACACACACACACACGCTTGGTTGCTGGCTGGACAAACACCAACCCGATGGCCGTTCCGGAAAATATCCTTCTCGCTCGCTTCTCGCTCGCTTCTCGGTCAAGATGCGACGAGATGCCAAAAGTCATTAAGGAAGATAAATTTAATGGCAATTACACACATGCATTTCAGGGTGGCCAGGTGCCAGTGTGGTCGTGGCGCTCCGGCGCTCCGAAGATCCTAAAAACAAAGAAATGGTGAAAAAACAGCTTTCGAATTAGGCGTACTCACCTGGCACCGTGCGAACGGGATTCTCGTTCGTGCGTTTACTTTCGTCACCTTCCGGGGGATTGATTGGATGGCTAAACAAATCGAGCCAAGCGAGCGAACGGTCGGGCGGACCACAGGACTCTGATTGACCAACACGTTTCTTAACGAGATTTTGGGGTCCCCGCCATTCGCTGCCACTCACCGTTCGCCGTGGGATGTCGGTGACTAACAAGTTTATAACGTGCCTCGTTGCGTATGGCTACTAGATTAAGTGGATGTTCCGTCGCAAAGCCAACTATTGAGTCAAAAGAAATGAAAAGTCAATCAAGCATTCCTCGGACCAAATTGTGCCTGGTGCCTCGTGTTAATTTGCAAATTGCACATTGCATATGCAATGAGTTCTGGGCACACCGACAAAAAAAAGACGCCTAAAGGAACCACATAACGGCCGACATCAAAGGCAATCCTCTGGAAATAAATAATTACAAGGAGTAATTCTCTCTCTCTCGCTCGCTCTGGTGATCTTTTCGGCGGTGGATGAAAGTCATTTTGTTATTCCCGAGTTTCGGGTGCAAAAGAAAAATCACAAAATTAATAACACTTACCGGAAGCGGCATGCGGAAGCCGGGCATTGCCCCGCCATTCAAAGTAGAATCGGGGGCCCTAAAGGGGGAAAAAATCGACACCCCGAAGCTGGCTTTCTGGAAAATTAAATTCCCCCCCGCCCGTGTCGAATGCGCTGCGGATTTCCTTGGCGTCCTGCGTCCAAATCAGAAGGAAGAAGGAATAATCCCAACATTACCGGAACACACTCTTGGCGGTGGCTGAATGGCTCAAAAAGGGCACAGGAGAAGTAGTTCTGGTGAGAGGTGCGAAGTACAAAGAACACGACCAACTACCAACCCTGGGCCTGAACCAACCAAATCCGCTGATCCCGACGGGCGAGTCGGGCGAAAGCATGTCACTGTCGGAGTCATTTCGGAGCGCAAGGCGAGAGTGTGTGGACGAGCGAGCGCGCGGTGCCGAAAAACATCCTCCCTGCAATTCAATTTCAGCACATTCGCAATAATGACGATAACAATGGAGAGAAACTACTGTTTTCTGCACCGGCTTTCCGGGGTCCTCTGTGGCCCCTCTTTCCGGTTCCGTCTTTTGCGCCGCAGCCGCGTGTGCATTTTTGTGCCAGATTCCGTTTTTTTCTTCGCCACGCATTCTGCACCAGCGTGTCACAAACAAAGTGCTCCGTAGGTGTACTTCAGCGTTCTTAGGGGCGGTGTCCTTCGCCCGCAGCGTTCCTCGGATTCCGGTTCGAAGTCCACAATGGGGCAATGTCATTGAGAACCGATGAGACTGGCAATAATAATGATGAGAAAAACTTGCGAGCTTGACTGTTGTCGCACTCCACCAACAGGAAGTGGTTCTTGCCGGGTCCTTCCAGTGGCCAGTTATCTCCGGCCACCACCACCGATCGGAGATATCTAACCCGGCGACGATGGCTTTGGCATATGTAATTACAGTCGCTAGCAAACAAACATCCTTCGAACGGAAACTAAAGTCAATGTCTACTATGGATCGGGCTGTCATAGCGAATTGCCGAATTCGAGTAGATTCGAGCAGATGCTTATTTTGTAATTGAATTAAAAAGTGCATTCAATATAACCCTTTATCGCGTTAATTAGTTTAAGAATAATATTCCGATGCATGATACGCACCAATGAAAATGGCCACTTTGCCGAATAACCGTTAGAGAAGCTGCATCACATCGAATGGCCCATTTCCGAACTACAATGACCCTGCGGACCAACGCCTCTCTCGAAACCAGACCTCCTCACACTATATGTTCGCACATTGTGGGCAACACTGTAGAACCGATCCGGCTGTCGGCTTTCGATAGACTTCCGTGAATCCGGCACCACCGCGCGTGTCTATTATCTGTATCTTTTCGATTTTCCTGCACTTCCCGCCGGGTTTCCTCCTTAAGATCATTACTCCCAGCAGCGCAATCCTGCCGTCTGGCCGGCCACAGCCGGTCTGCTTCCGAAACTCCAGAACCAGACACACACACACCCGTACCCGTTTGACATGTATCCGGTTTATGTTACGGCGTACCGTAGGTCGTTACCGATCCTCGTGTGGTGCGGTCTGCGTGCATGCAGGCAGGACTGTTTGGCCTTGCATGTGGCACTCCCCAAGGAAGCCCGAAGCTACCGGAACGCAGGATGGGCTCCCGGACCCATTAGAAGGATGAGCGATACACTCAGGATAATGCATTGGGCGAACCGAACGCATCGTTTTGAAGACACTGAAAGGGAAAAAAGGAAGCCCCCAACTCCAACAATCGGGACTTCTTCGAGGCCCCATCACAATCACCGGAACCGGGGCTCTCGTCCTGCGGGGCGATGTCGAAAGCTTCTTCCGAAATGATAACGACGCCGCCCAACACTCTGCCCGGGCTGGGAAAAAGTAGAGTTCCAGTGGCCGGGTTGGAACCGGGCCAAAAGTTAAGAAATTTGACTGCAACGTCTGCGAGTCAGGTCAGGGAGACGCTCCCCCCCTCGCTACTCACTGCCCTACTCTCGTCCAAAAATGTCGGAAAGGAAAATGTCGATAGTTGAAATGGAACAAATGTGTGCTGGTCAGTCATGCGGATCAACCACATTTCCCGTCTGGCCAACGGAACCCTGTCTGTCTGCCTGTCAACGGAGGCGTAGGGTGGCCCGAAAACCCATTCAGCCGTTACCCGGGCTGCGGCCTGAGAGCTGAAGGGAAACCGACAAAAAAAACCCGAAAAGATGTTGATTTTAGCTCAAATCGATACAGGGCTTCAGGTCCCGCCAACAACAAACCAAGGCGGCGAAGAATGACCGGCGCAGTTTTGGGGCCCACGTTGAGTGCATAATTTTTAAACAGTTTTTATGATGTTGTTTTGGCTATTCTGGCACAACAAAGACGCCAGCAGGCACCGGTGCCTGTGGAACGAGGAAACTTCTGTCCGGATCTGACCCGACGATCGGGACCGGTTTCGGGGACAGATTAAAACTTTGTCGATCATCGAAAGGATTCCAAGCTGCTGGCCATCGAAGGGGCCGTCGAAGTTTTGCACAATTCGAGAACCAGAATTACCCCCATGGCGAGTGCGCTGCAAGCGGAAACAATCGAAAGACCGGCACGGAGTCCGCAAGGAGAATAACGATGCAACCGGAACCGGTTGGTTTCAATGTTCTGGTTCTGGTCTGGCACTGATTGGATTCGGATAGAAGTTGGAACCGTCTTCCTGGTTAAGATGCTTTTCCTTTATTATCGGTGACGAAATTAAGTTAAAAATCTGCCCTCCCGAAGAGCGGATGTTAGATAATTGATCGCTTCACTCTCGGGGAATGGGGGAAATTGTTTTCCGTCACGCTACACAGTCCGGTCGGGTGCTGCTGGACGTCAGCAAATACTTATCGTGCTTGGGCGTCGTGGCTGGACACGGCGCCAGAGTGCGGTGAATACGAAACTGAAACTGCAGCTCTATATTGCGCTCATAATGGTGCCGAGGTCATGATTTGCATAATACAAGCTTTCGTAGCTATTTTAGCCCCTCCGCCACGAAACGGTCCGTTCGTTGCATCCGCTTCTGCCAGCGAGCTCCTGGAGCATCAAAAGCACTGCACAACACCGCTCATAAGATGGACCACGAATGTTGCCTTTTTTTTTACCTCGCGATCGCCATCACGCCCCACGCGGGACTCGCGAATGAAAATTTTTAAAATTCAATATTTTTCGGTCAACCGCTGAAGGCACGGCGTCGTTTGGGGCTTCTGTAAGACCCGAACGATAAGGAACCGTACGGTTCCTTGGCTCGAATCCCCCGTGAGCTGAAAACAAAGGCGCAAGGAAATTTGCTGCCAAAGGATGCGCCGTCTAGCAATGCCCTGACTGCTGATGGTGCCTCGGCACGGCACGAGACCAAGGCGCTCGCTCTCTCGTTCCCTTGGGCCACGTTCGGACGCTGAAAAACGGAAATTATTGCTTTCGTCGTTTCACGGAATGCGGAAATTTCTGGATCAATTTCACGCCGCATACAATAAGCCGCGGTGGACCCGGGGAAAATAAACTAACGGAACGGTTTTCAAAATGCAAATTTTTCTTTAATAACCTGACAAGCACTTTATTTTTGCTTAAGAACAAAAGTTGACCCAAATTCCACTTCCACTAGTCCATGTTCGGAGGGCATTAGCGATTGCGAAAAGAATGCCTTTTTTCAGATTCGTTTTATTTGATTTATTTGATGGAAAAATCGTTTCGTGAAATATTTCAAATACGCAATTTCCACTTTCAAAATTACAAACGCATTCATTCTGTAAAACTTGTTAGGGTCCCGCTTTACGGCCATTTGTTGAATCAAAAGAAGAACTTCATAGGCACAGGGATTCGGGCTTAAGGAATCGAGCGAGGTAGGTGATGTGAAAGAATTACTCATTGAGCATAAAAGAAGGGAGAAACCAGAGCACCGTACAGGAAATCGTTCCGCACCATAGAAAAAGTACACATGCACCATCTCCGCCATGCCACAAAGCCGACCGCGCGATCCGAAGCGGCCGAGAAAACATCGATCGGCACTAAATGCTTCATCATAAATTACACGGAACGGGCTTAGAACAAAAGGGAAAACTCGAGCCCGCCCCGGAGAGCGCAGTACCTGAAGTACCGACGTTGGGTTCCACCGGAAGTCCATCCCGGGCCCGGCCGGGGGTTGGGTGGGGCAGCGCGCAAGAACAGCCGGGCGCAATAGAGAAGTTAATTTGTGATACGGAAATAAGTAGAGTAAACGATGATGGAAGGATAAGATTAAACGGCCGCTCCAGCCGGCGATTCAGCCGGCTGACCCGGGACGACGTCTGGGGACGATGATGGGAGATCGGAGGCCAATTGAACGGTACAGGAAATCCCGGCCAACCAACCGACCGACCGACGAGCGACCGACCGACCGACGTGTTTCAGCGGCCATGAAACACATCCGTTCTGCTGTCCGGACGGCAAATGGCAGACAATTTACCAACCAACCGGCTTGGGGGGGGCAAAAATAGGCACCACAGGCACCAGGCCGAGCGTAGCGGAACGGAACCGGAAGTGTACGTTTTCCAGCCATACGTAAGTGCTCGTATCATAAATTAACTTTCTCAGCAAACCGTAAAGATGTGATTAATATCATTGAATCTGTTTGTCCTGCGGTCAGCTCGCCGTGAGCGACCGACAGATCGGTTCGGGAGCACCATCATCATATCGCCATGGTCCTGCTGACACCGACATTCCGGTGCAATCCTGACAAGTGCCAACGAGGGGCACTTCTGGCCGGCTGCACCCCGGAATGGAACAATGCTACTTCATTATCCGATCGCCGTCATGTGGCGCGTAATTTCCACCGGAATATGATTTCGAATCGCTTCTTCGCTCTCTGCCAATCGCGCAACCTTTTTCGCACTTTTTCGGGACCTTCCACGACCACGCTTCAGTTCGGTTGTAAATTTACTGCGAAACCGTGCCATGGGTCCTGGGACCTTAGCTCCTTGGTGTGGAATCCATGGCGACCCAAACGGGACAACACACACCGGACCATAGACCGGTAGCAAACGGCATAAGTCCCGGGCTCACGGCTCACGTATCGGAATCGAAACGAAATAACAACACCCGGGGAACCAGCGGCAGCGTACACACCAATTCCCGGTACTGTTGATTCAATATCGGAAACCTCCGGCTTCGACTGACGGCGGACGAGACATGGTTCGGGAATCCATACTTCCCCCGGTAAGCGAGTGTGTGTACCGAGCGATGTGCGGACATCAGGAAACCAAAATAATGGAGACCGTTTGATTGAGTTTTGCAAAACCAATTTTCTCACCCTTCCGGTTCGGTTTGATGCGGTTTTCGGAAGGTCCCATCGATACCCAAACAACGTCGTCGTCGTCGCCATCGTCGTCGATGTCGTCGTCGCACTGGGAACTCTCGGCTTCCGGTCCGGGTTAACTAGCCTCGGTATAGATTGGGTCCCGGAAACGGGGTCCCTTCATTGATTGTCGTGTACGATCGACGCTGGCTACGACGAGACCCTTTGGAAACGCAGCGCACTCTGATCTACTCCTAATCTGGACCATAATCTGACCGACCACACCGGCCACCGCGTGGTCGCCCAACCGCCACAACAGGCGTCGACCCAGCTCGATGACATCGATTAAGAGCGAGCGCCGCTTCGAACTTCACCTTCTTCACCACGGCACAGATTAAGCCCTCGACAGCCACAAGACCGAGAACGAGGTCGAGAGCGATGGTGTCGTCATTATCCTCGAACGTCCTCTAATTGGGCATGCAAATATTTGGCTAAAAGATGCCAAATGCCAGATGCGAAACAATCCCTCAAATCCAGGGCGGGCTCTCGATGCACTTAACAGGTTGCTTGTCGCATTAGCAACCCATCCGCAGTGGGTTAACGGTGCCCCACCAGGGAACGTGCCAAATATTGCCGTGCTCGTGCAGTCGGGCTTCTCATTTGATTGCCGTGTTCAGATTACGCACTTCCTCGACGAACGAGGCCGTGCTGATGGGATGATACAACCTTCCTCCCGAGACGCGTGATCTTTAACGGAACCGGAACGGATATCGGTTTTCTATTGGGTGAGAGTGTTTCCTTGGTTTGTGCGGCCATAAAAACGAAACAGAATGAAGCGGAGTGAGCAAAGTGGACCTCATAAAACACAAGCAAGACATATTAATGGTTCTTTTCTCGTTCGACGATTAATATCATGTTTTGATGCCATTAACAGTGATCTTGTCTTGGAGTTCTCGCTACTCGCCACTCACTCTACACTGTTCAGATCTTGAAAGAGATTAATGTGTGAGGACCTCCAAAAGGGTGATTAGACCATCGCTAACACGTGATATCTAACGCCCCGGAAGATTAAAAGACACCCTTTAAGATAAAGCTTCTTCTTCGACCCCAAAAAGTGCTCCAAAAACCCAATGACCTAGTTCCGCCCCATAAATTGTACGCCTTGCGGTAAACATTCGATTGCGGCTTTCTTTACACAGACACCCAGATAATTATCTTCTATTTGACTGGCCCACCCCCCGGGTCCGTTCCTTAATCCCGCTCACTTCGAAACGAAAGGTAATTCGAAAGCAATTCCGGGAAACGAGCCCCACGTTGTGGTCAGCCCCCATTCGGACATTGTTCCGGTGACTCTCCCTGGGTCACTTTTTACATCGATAATCCCGTAAAAAGCCAGAACTTCTGAAGGCTTTCATCGTTTGACTTTTAATTTTTTACCTGTCGAACGAGAAAACTCGACCATTCACTCAAGCCGGGAGTCCTTGAACTCGTACCTTGCAACCGAAAATGAAACCCAATTGGCCAAAGGCCCCCGACGAAGCACAGAACTCTGCCGTAATCATCATCTGACGCAATCAAGTACGCTACGGAAATTGGTACATTGGTTCGTCCGCAATCGCAATACTCGGTTCCCTCGGCATCGACGAGACGAACCCCGGTACGGAACCGGGGCAGGGAGTAGCATTTTACATACATGCTACACTTTTCTGAAGTGCCTCCTCACATCCGTCCCCCACCGGGATGGCTATTCTGTGCCAATCAATTGAGGGCAAATGAAGAGAAAAAAACGGCCCAACTCCGGCGGTGACTCCGCAACATGAGAAAGCATGGCGCAGGCCAGGGCAGGGGGCCTATAAACACACATAATGTACCGATCGAAACAAAAGTATGCAACAACATGAGAGAGAAAAAAAAAACTCAAACCAACCGCAACATGGCACGCGTCGTAATGCAGGCCGAGCCGATGCTGGGGCTCCGGATCCCACAGCCATCCTGCGGGTTCCCTAATAGAGGCCGCGCACTCAACGGTGGTTCACAGTGGCTGAGTTTACATGGCATAACTTTAAAGAGTTTGCCTTTTTAACGGAGCGCTTTTAATTTGCTAACTTCATCTCGCGTGCCCGTGGTTGACATCCTGGTCGATTCACAAGCCCCCGGGGAGTGTAAAACTATTTCGAAGCATTACTTTATTACAGTTTATGTAAAAGGACATCGAATCATTGAATGTATTTCAGCTTTTCTGTGTAGTGACTTTCGAAGGTCGATTCAAGTGCGGTTTTTGACATTGCAAAGTGCAAGGCCTGCTGTGTCTAGTGTACGGTTCTGTTGTTCGCGGAATGTTAGTGTGCCGTGTAGACCAATGATGTGTGGGGAAAATTGCTAACAAGCCATGAAGCTACTGCACACACACGAGCGCACTTTTGTCGATCGAAGTAACCTCGAAGGTAGCATAAGTTTTGCGCGCTCCTCGTGAAGAGCGGAACGCAAAGCGCGCGAAGTTGTTTTCTGGTTCGATGCGATTTTCATTTGATACGTTCAAGATTCAAGAGCGTTGAAACACACGCAACTACGAGGCGTTCGGTGGCATCCTGTGTGGTGGCCACATGGCTAAATGTTTACCGTGAGCATACACCAGGCGTCGCCCGAGGCTCACGTGAATCATCTGTATCCTCTGCGCAGAGCGGCCATTCCGCAACGCTGCGTGGTGTGCGTGGCCAACGGGTGGGGACTACAACCCAAAAGAAGGGATATGCAACCCCTCCACAGACACTCCAGGTCGGTGGGGGTGATGTGGCTCCAATTTAATCAGCTTCAAATTAGTGCTCTAGTTGACCGGGTCGCGAGTAGCAACGACACATTGGTCCGCTCTCGGAGGATCTAAAGAAAATCATCCGCGTGCCAGGTAAATGGCCCGGACATCGGCTTCCAAAGCGCTCCTGCAGATCCCCTACTCGAGCTCCACCTGGCCCGGTGACGTATGGTCGTGTGATAAATATTTGGTGCGCCCAACCACGTGGCCCACGAGGTCGCATCAGTCCACAGTCGTCGCATCGGAAAAATTGATTTCTCGATACCTTGACTGCTGCTGTGAATCTTCATCGAATCATTCCGACAGATGACACATTCGCGCGCGCGAACGAGAACGGCGGACCTACGGCCCCCGCCGGGACCTACGTGATTGGCCGTAACCGTTTCCCATCGACCTCCGATACGCTTGATACGCTTGCGTGCCTTGTTGGGCTACCTGGCCGAGTCAGCACCCAGCGCCGCCAGACCGTGACAAAAACGGGTGGAAAGTTCAATTTCTCATCCATAAATCAGTGCCCGGACCGGAGCCTTTGCGGTCGGTTCGGTTCGGTCGCTCCCTCGCCACCTCCTGCGAACCTGCGCGGCTGCGAAAACATTTTGCTTTATAATACTTCATCAATCTTGGGGCGAATCTTGGGCACCGGCCACCGCTGGATGCTGGATTTCTTCGATCGCGCCGCGCTGCGGTGTAATTTCGCTCACCTCACCGCGATCGGTTGACGTGGAAACTAATCGAATGCCAAACGATGCATATGATTAATTTAACCACCGGTTCGTGCGTTGGCAAGTGATGCGAATTCAGATCGATACGTCGCGCAGGATCCATGTAACGTGGCCCTCCCTGTTTTTTTGCTTCTTCTTCATCAAATTAGACAGTATCAGTGAACCTGTCAACTTGCGGATGGATGGTTTTACGCCAATGCTGTACGTGCTCCGCGGCGCACACCGAGCGTTGGCCGTAATGGCGTTCGAATTCGGTTTCGGGGTTGCCGTTCACGGTGCACACGGTCCGGAGTGTGGTAAAAAAGGTGGTCACAGATGCACCAAGACCCGCCAGTGGCTCTGGAGCGGCTATCCTCGAAACCAACTCGTTCCGGAGCAGTTGTCAAGTGCAACTGCGTGACAGCGGCCACTCCATTTGCGGGCGCCTACCAGGACTGTTGGCCTGATGCGATCATAAAAGTAAATCTTTGGCCATGATAATTTATGATACCCTGAGACACAGTCTGCTCTGGTGCTGCTGCTACGACCGCAAGGACCGCACGGCGACGACGACGACGAGCAAAACAGTCGCTGCCGGGAACATGACGGCACTATTTCCATCAGCACGGCACGGCACTCTGGTGGCACCACTAGCCACCAAGAAAGCCGGCAACCGACTGCGGCCGCCGTGAAACAAGATTCACTTTACTTCTCCATCATAAATTCAAATTTTATTTCCAACACTCGGGCCCCGCTCGGGAGTCTCTAGCTCGCTATCCGTTCAAAAATCTTCACAGACAGCGCCCTTCCGGGCACCGGGTGAAGATGCTCCTGCAAAGGGTGTCGGGTCTCGGGCATCGCCGTGCACCACGCACCGTACCGTTGCACTTTGCTCGATCGTAAATAATTTGACATTCTGCGTTAGAAGCAATAAAACTAAGCGCCTTCTGCTATTGCCACAACGCTGCTCCATGCTTTCGGCGCGAACCACTAGCAGCACCGTAATATGGCGTGAAAGCACGCACGACCACAGGCCACGACCGGGGCCGTCGCCGCCTCCGCCGGCCGGCCGGCTGGACCGATCTCTGTGGCCGATGCACCGGTCTGATGATTGATCTGATTTTCGTGTCGGCTTCACGCGAACCTCGAAGGCTGACCCGGCCGTAATTGCGTAATATCGGAAACGAGCGGTGGCCATGGCAAAAAACCCGGTGCGAAGGTGAAGGCTCGAGGTCACTTCGCGGTGTCTTGTCCGCTGGGCGCCTAAATGTAGTCTATTAGAGTGCACCCGTCCATTATCTCACATTCGGTGTTCGCTTGTTCCGCAGATAAGTTCCCGATCGGGGACGACGGAAGATGCTGAAGTTTGTCACCGTCAGTGGCCACCGTCGGGCTGATGCTGTGCAATCCGAGGCACCTGCAACAACTCTTGCTGATGGGGTGATTCCGGTTCCATTTCGGGTTAATCGTTGTCTCACACTGTATCAGCGGATCGATCAATGGCAACGGTAGGTCAATCAGAGGGGCCAGGAAGACGACTACAGGAACCCGGCAAACCAGCATACGGCCAGTTCCACGAATTCCAAGTTTGACGATTCCAGTTATATTTCCTTAAAATAGACAAGATAATTATGAGCAATTCGAAGAATTGAGCTGTTAAAGGCAAACTTTTAATGACTACTTCAAAACGATCGCTTACATGGTTTTCAAGGACCTATATTGTATATCATTAGAAAGATAATAACGTTGTTAATGACTTTTAAAGGGGGGTTAAAGGTTAGCCGAACAACTATTTAGGCATAAGTTAAAAAATGTCCTATAGCTGCCACACACCAAGATTCAGATTTCCATATTTCATATTCATTTCGGGTGCCATATTAGGCCCGAAAATGCTCCACTACGAAAATGATATCGAAATGACGGAAGAACACGATCGACCAGATAATCAATCAGATGAAACACGATGAAAATCGCGGTACATAAAAGGTTGGACTGGTTGCGGTATTAGATTATTATTTATGTTGCACTTTAATTTTTTTTATGTCGCAGGAACAAAAAGGGCACTGTTAACACATGTCCAGTTTGGACCTCGCCTTCGTTTGCTTACACCGGAGCACGTTTGCCGGGAATTTGTTTCGTTCCTGTATACCAACGGCACGCTGTTCATTCGCAAGGAATTCGCCTGCGACTGATGGGACAATGTCAAGTTAGAGGAAGCGCCGTGCTAGTGAATGCCGACCCCAAGCACAACTCCTTCACGACCAAGCAAGACCGACACCAGAAATTCCTCATTCACGTTTAGCGGGTGAACCGTCGTCTTCGTGGGGCTCAGTCAGGGACACTCTTGAGTTCTTGTCTTGGCACCGTTCAAGTTTCTGTTGAATGTTACAAAATAATCAGTCAGTAACTGGAAGTAAAAGCAAATAAACGCAAGCTTATTGAGTTCTTAAAACATGTTTCCGGAATTATCAAACTAGCATGATGCTTCGGCCTTAGCTAGAAGCCAATAAAATACCATTCGGCCACGGAGGCATCGAAAAGCATAACTTAAAACTACCATAACCTCGACCGTAAAACAACAAACTAGCGCGCAGTGGTCACCGAACGACTGCACCAACGTTACATCAAAGAGTTTTAGTCTCGCTTTCGATGTGTGTGTGTCCTTTTTTCATTTCGAACATTTTAATTTTGATTTATGTGTTACACTTTGCGTCCGTCTGATGGTCCAGCGAGCCCGAAACAAAGCTGCAGCACGGCGGTGGCGGCGGTCCAATTGTTTTTTTTTCCCTTTCTCCTGCCGCAACTGCAAAGGGCCACAATTGTTAGCCTCAGTTTCAACATCATGTAAAACAAACGAACACTTTTTACTTTGGCTTTCTGAACCCGCACCCGAAACACACCCTGTGCTGGAAACTACAGGGTGAACTACAGCGAGGCAGATGCAAACTGACTGACAGGAGCTCAAAACCAAACACACATGCTGTCGGTTTGCGCAAGAACGGCGCTTCCTTTTCCGCCGGGATATGAATTTACCAGGGGTGTGCGTTGACAATGAGACTGTTAAAAAGATGGCTGTACCTGCCGATTGGGACGTCCCAGTTAAGCGGTTCATTCATCGTTACTTTGTGTTGACATCAGGTATAAGAGTCCAGGTCGCAAAAAAATTTAATTAGTTTGCAAACGGCTGTTGAAAGGGTTAGACCATGGCGAGTTTTGTGCCCGAAAAAAGCGTTTTGCGGGGATCATTACTTTTTTGTTACCTGTTAAAAAAAACGGTTGCAGAAGCGCAAAAAATGCTTCGTGAAGCTTACGGTGTACACGCCTTTAGCAGACCACAGTGTTTTAGATGGTATACACGATTTAAAAATGGCGATTTCGACATTTCCAACAAAGAACTGCAAAGAACTCCAAAAAAGTTCGAGGACGTCCAACTTCAAGAATTGTTGGACGAAAACGATACGCAATCTCAACTGGAACTCGCGAATCAACTTAATGTTCATAGAAGCAGCGTATGCAGACGATTAAAGGCCATGGGGAAGATCCATAAGTTGGGAAAATGGGTTCCTCATGAACTCAACGAAAGGCAGCAAGAAACCCGGAAAACGACCTGTGATATTCTGCTCGCCAGGCACAATCGAAAGTCATTTCTGAGTCGGATTGTTACTGGCGATGAAAAGTGGATCTACTTCGACAATCCTGCACGGAAAAAATCATGGGTCAGTCCGGGGCAAGTGTCAACTTCGACTGCAAGACGAAATCGATTCGGCCAGAAGTTGATGCTGTGTGTCTGGTGGGACCAAGTAGGGGTGGTGTACCACGAACTCCTGAGATCGGGTGAAACAGTTAATACACATCGCTACCAGCAACAACTGATCGATTTGAACCATGCAGCGTGCGAAAAACGACGAGAATGGGCCAAAAGACACGGAAAAGTCATTTTGCTCCACGACAATGCACCGGCACACAAAGCGAAACCGGTCCAGGATACGATCCAAGCACTTGGCTGGGAGCAGCTACCCCACCCGCCGTATTCTCCAGACTTGGCCCCTTCCGACTACCATTTGTTCACATCGATGGCACACGTATTGGCTGAGAAGCACTTCAATTCGTACGAGGAAGTCGAAAATTGGGTGTCTAGGTGGTTTTCGGAAACAAACGAAGAATTTTATTGGCGCGGCATCCACAAATTACCTGAAAGATGGGAGAAATGTATAGCTAGCAATGGCACATACTTTGAATAAAATAGAAAATCGCATTAAAATTTTATAAACATTTTTTGTGTGTTAAAAACAGTCTCATTGTCAACGCACACCCCTGGTATTCAAAGCAAAACAAAGCAAACACAATTCAAAAATACACTCGTTTACTTTAAGCCAACGCGGCAGAGCAGCAGGATGGATCAGAACTGACCCCCAAAAAATGGGCGCATTGGGCATCATGTTTTCCCACGCCCAACGCACACTGAAAAGCGCACTTCATCTGTCTCGTTGAGGTCCCCGCGAATGTGCAAATTAGTTTTTCGTGGAAACATGTGCGATAAATTTTCATTACTCACCTCCACACACACACACCCGGTAATTCGCTGCAACCTGAAGCTGCCAAAACTAATTCGGACAAAAACTAAAACCACCCTCCACCCATGATTCAATGCTCGCCGGCTTCGGGAAGTGGTGGGCGCGCTTCGGGGTGTGTAAATCGATCTGCAAATACCGCGAAAATGGTCGCCATCATCGTTTGTTTTAATAATTAATAAATTAGTGTTTATTTAACGCGACGCCACCGCGACGAGCTGCGTCGTGCAGGGACGAAAATGCATTACACGCCCGGCGCGCTCAGTTCGCGGTATAACTCATCATCAGAGAAATAAGATAGAATTAGTGGCTCACCTCGGCCCACTCGGCTCGGTCGCCCATAAAAGATGGTAAACGTTCGAAGGGGCTTAACCCCGGTGTGCAACACGGTGCATCGACGCGGTGCCGTAAAGCGATGCACACCAAAGACACTTGCCGGGGGTCCATGTGGGAAATGTTACAGCTGGCTCCAACAATGTACCGACACCAATACCATCGTGATTCGATCCCTCCCTGTGCGGCTGTGTGTGTGTGTGAGGGTCAACAAGCCAACCAACTACACGAGTACGAAGAAAGTCGAAGGAGAAACTTCCCGAGCCGAGGCAGCCGAGGTAAGGTACATATTTGTAAGGATAATAAAACAATCCTACAGGCGCATCGGAACAAAAACGGAACAACCATAACGAATTGTGGTCGCATGCAGGCGGGTCGGGACGGGGACACAGGGGGACGCTAGGGTAAACCACTTCAGATCCTAATAGCTCGGTGGAGCACGGTACACGCTTCTATTTATTTTGTCTTGTGCTCCGAGCTCCACACACACCATGCTTAATTTAGCCAGAAACTCTTTCGTCGTCGAATGGTGGCGACCCTGCAATTGACTGAAAAACCAGAAACCGAAACCGGAATGCACCTGATTACAGATGGCCAGGTCGGTGGGGAGAACCGGTGCTCACCTACACCACCACCTTACAGTGCCCGCAAGAGGGCTCAGGAAAGACACTACATTTCCGATTGTGTTGCCATGCTTCCGCTTCTTCTCAGTAACGAGCCGGTCCATTAACATTTTATGATTGTTTGTGATACACTTCCGGGAAAGTGTAAATATACCGAGACGAGACTGGCGACCACCGGCACTAACTTTCGACTAGCACTCGACCATAAACCAATCGCCGTGCCGTTCGCCCCGGAACAGGACGAACCGGCTGACCTTTCTAAGCTTTCGGGCTAGTTAATATGACAATTTATTTTCGTTACTGCCACTCGGAGCTCCAGAGGGAGCCTTGTAAACCGGTGTTGATAGTTGTTGAGTTGTTGATCGTCCACTTTCAACATTGAAGCGAGAGCAAAGCTTCAAAGCCTGAAAGGTGTTTCCAATTTGCAGTATTAGGTTTTCAGTTTCATTTCATTCGAATCCATTTATGAAATCAAAACGGAGCTCAGAGAGCCGAATGGAACATATATTTTACTTCCAATGCACCAGCTTTCAGCAGGCTACTAGGATCGAAAGAAAGGCGATTCCAAGAAGCTCCACCATCGGTTGAATGCATTTATTTTCGGTCTCCCCAGCTACTTGATACTTATCAGAGCAGAGCTCCAGAGTGACAGCAGAAATAGTTTCCACACTTTCACCCGTTCTAATTTATTTTAACGATTTGTTATCAAACATCACCATTTGCCATCGGAACGCTCCGGAGCTCCGGAACGAGCCCACACTGTTTACTCACCCGATCACTTATCACCCGTCGTCGAGCGCGACACGTCGGAACGATTATGGTCGCGCGAACGGGTTAGTCGCACTCCACGAGTGCACACGGATCTCCGGAACGATAGCGGTTCCCCATATCACGACGCCCGTGACCATCGTGAGGAGAAGCAATCAGGTCCAGAACAAATTGATAACCCCAGTCGGGCAGCCAAGTGGTCCTCCAACGCCTTCCATTACGGTGATTTGATGGATCGAGGCGGAAAAGGCAACCATTTGAAGGATCGTCACTCGGAGGGATGAACCTGGCCTTTCGCGGTTCAAGACGCGCGGTCTGACGGCGGGTGGTGACAACGCGTGTTCCCCGCCCCGAGTGGCCGATTGGTGCGATTGTGGCGGAAACAAGTAAAGTGCATTTAATTGATAAGCAACATCGCGTGCGTCAAAGGTGCCGCCCAACCTGAAGCGACTCCCCGTGGCGGCCGCTTGTCAGTCACTCGCCTACCGTGGAACCATTAGAACCGAAACCCGTTCGAATTGAGGTTAGAATCCCGTCACTGTGCCGTGTTTGTTCGATTGATTTAGTTTCCGCACAACCTACGCAGATCGTCCAGTGCCCAGGCCCAAATGTGTAATCGATCTCCCGAACTCCGCCGGGTCGCTATCGGAACGTCCGTGTCGAAATTACTCGCGAATCATTAAAATCCGCTTGCCGTCGAGTGGGCGTCTTATTGAAAAGCTCGCCACCGGCAGCCGCCAGGCCATGAAGAACAACGCCAGCTCGGTGAACTACTTCACCGAGTCGTCCGACGAGGACGACGAGGGAACGGTCATGATCAAAAAGTACGTAAAATGAGAAAAACTTTTGTGCCATGACCGCGCGCTCTGAGGCAAACTTTTACCGAAATGGTCGGGACTTTGGCTTCCGGGATGGGGGCGGGGGGGTTTAGCCCGTGCCACGGGTGCCACGTGCGCATCATTCCATGATTTACGCTTTGAGGTTCGCCCACCCGCGATGGAAACGATAGCGCAAAAGATGGACGCGCAAAAAGTGATTCTGTTTTAATAAAAATTGACTCAATTGAATATTCAATAAGAAATTTTCCTAATAATATATATTTTTTCTCCGCTGGCCTGGCTGGCGGCCGCCACTCTTCCGGGACCGTGAAAGGTGGGCCCACACTTTGGACCCCGCACCGCCATCGGAACCGATGACGGAACGATGAAAACATCATTACGAAACGCAGCAACGGCCGGAGCGCCGGGGCGCCGGCAACTAGAGAATCGAAGGCACGCCAAAGAATATGTATTCAGATTTATGGAAATCCGATCATATTTCGTGAAAGCGAGTTTTCCGTGGCGGCCGCCAGCCGGAAAACCGGGCGCACCGGAAGCGCACCGCACTGTAATGTCAGTTGAAAAAGAACGAAAGAATCTTTTTAATGGAATTATGATGGAAGCCATTCCATTCCGATGTGCGCGCCGGCCAGCCCTGTAATCTGTGGCCATTTCGCGACCGTCCGTGTGTTGACTAACACATGTCGGTCGCTTCCGCCCTGAAGTGGTCGCTGCCAACGGTGCCAACTACCCCGCCGTTGCCAAACAAAACACCCCGTAACGCCCAACTTCAAACGCAGTAGGCTATTTGCGGTCTGTCAAGAACGGGTGTCAAGATAACGTGTTCTGTTGGCACCACCAATTAAATGGCACATATTTGTGTAATTGACATTGTAACCGCTAATCAAAGTTACCTTCGCGCCGGTTTCACCTCACATCGGCCGTTTCTTGCGAATTTCAGCGCAAGAAAAAAGGTGTGCGTTTATTGATGCCGTATTCCATTATTTGAGGGGGACCAAGAAAAGAGCCACCTTGCACGTGAAAATGTATCAGTCATCGCCCCCGGCCGGAACACGGTGGCGTTAAAAATGGTATCGCCCAAAACCCCATTTACAGTAGGCTCACCACCGAGCTCACCGTTCTTGGCGGTACATTGTTGCCAGATGTGAACCAAAGCCTACTCGGTGGCAGCTGCGGAATTCTTAAAATGAAACCGGCCCCCCTTTGGAAGGGAAGGGCTGCGGAAGAAATGAATCGCGAAAACAACGCGCAGCCGTCACCCGTCATACATCAACCGAATTTTGATGTGAAAAGCATCACCTTTAACGTACGCGCCGCGTAAGCATTGGAAATTGCGAAGTGATTCATGCGCTACCATCATTATACCTGTCCGCCCCCGGGATGGCTGTGTGTGTGCGCGCGAGGGTTGAGGGGCGCAGTACTCATACGCATCCTGTCCACCCGCCATCATGCGGTACTTGTGCGGGAGAAGCCCTTGAAAACGCGACCCTACCACGGGCGCACTGTGGGAAAAAGGCGGTCATAAGTCTACTTCAGTCAACAAAGAAACTGAGGGTTTTAGTTATATTAGTCTAAAATATATAAGTTATCTATGACAAATCCGAATTTTTTGCCTTCCATGTTGCGCAGATTCCGAGATATCATCTGTCAAAGTCAAAAGAGTGATAAAAATTGACCTTTAAACCCAACTTTTATCAGCTACTTTAACGCGATCGTTAGCACACAACTGCAACGGTAATGTACCTGTATTATACATCATTCAAAAGGCAATAAATCCTTCTTTCATATGAAATAATCAAATGTTTACGATTGACATTGCGAGTATATTTTTATCGGGAATTAGTATAGACAATTATGAAAAAATACAATTTTTCAACTTTGATAATGCAGCAAAAAAATGTATCTCGTTGTACTGCCTAAACGAGACATTACAATTGAAGTTTAGACAATTTTAAACATTTCCAGTAAGTTTTATTTGCTGATTCCGGCCGAAAGTTTTGCAAATCCTGATTTTAAGAAAACAATTCGTGATGGATAAGGAGGCGCCTGGTCTCTTGTTGAAGAATATTTACGCATTTGAAGAGGATTATCCAATGAAACATTTTGCTGCAATACCGATTGCATAACCAAGGCGTTTAGATTGTGCATTGCAAGATGTTAGTGTCATTCAAATTGCATAGCTCAAGCGTTTTTTCTTTTGGCGCTACAGCCGCTGAGCAGTCTTGGCCTGCACCAGAGACAATGTTAATCTCTGGACGCTCTTTTTCTGTAACATTTAATTTTTACGGACGGCATTGTTAGCCCCGCGCCAACCCCCCTGTCACGCCGGTATCGTGGAATCGAAACCATGGCCGGTTGAGTGACAACCGATCCCGGGATTCGAACCCAGGCCAGCTGCGCTAATAGCGAAGAGCGTTACCGACTGCTCTATCAGCGGGGGCAAGAAAATCTTTGATTTTTTAAATTTAATTTAATTGTGTAGGGCCTTGTTGATTGTTAAAGTTCAATGATTGAGCAAAACTAAAGTTCAATCAAACCGAATCGAGCAACATATCTCTCCCTCTTCGTCAATTCACTACTCGGTAAAAGCGAAAAGCGCTAAAAGCGATGCCATGCAAACGAAAACGACGGCAATAACGGACGTCGTTCAGCGTTACAGCTGACAGCTGCATATCAACCGTATAAAATTGCGTCACAATGAGGAGACAGTTACATCTTCTGACGCTGGTTGCATGGTTCGTAGTTGTCGCTTTCATATTCCATCTGCTCATCTTCTTCATAAACTTCGGTCGGATGGTGATCAGCACTGGCATAAGCTACGTATTGGTTCTGGTAGGAAGATTGCTGGGAACCATCATGATTGTTCGCAGAGTAGCTACTATTGTTCTGTCCGGGAGAACCTGGTGCAGACAGCAGCAGCTCTTCGTTGATTGGGGAACCTTCGCGCGAGTTGTCCGTATAATTAGGAGAAACCGGCGCAGATCTTGGCATACCGAATGGAGAACGAAAACATTGCGAACCTCGTTGGCGGCATTTCCGATAGCTCTGGTCGATCAGCTTCAGCTCGCTGGATGGATCTATCCGCCAAAAGCTGCCTTTGCCCGGTTCGTCTTGTGACCTTGGCACTTTGATGAAATAACGATGGAGGCTCAAGTTATGACGGATTGAATTTTGCCAACCCTTGTTAGCGCCGGCACGATAATAGGGATAATTTTTCGATATAAACGAGTAGATTCCAGACAATGTTAACTGTTTTTCTGGCGATGCAGATATAGCTTGCACGATAAGCTGCGCATAACTATACGATGGTTTGTCACTTTCCAAAGATTGTGTAGCAGGTGCTTGAAATTCAGAATAATTGTTGTTGTTGGTATTGGTGCCAGTAGAGTGACTAATGTTGCTATGATGGTGATGAGGATGATGATTGCTACTGTACTGGGCAAAGTCGTGGACGTTTTGCCTAGGGCTAGTTGGGCAGCTACTTGCAGCACTTATCGTACCCGTCGGCGACGGGTAGCCGCTGCCGACACTTCCTCCACCACCGCCGTGTATGTCACTACCACGGCCACCACTTCCTCCACTTACGCCACCAACAAGACTACCACGACAGCGTCCACGCGGAATGTCGTTCAGAAGGCCCTGCCCGGTTCCACCGCTAGCCCCCTGCTCGGAAGGAATCGAAATTTTTAGTGGCGCATAGATTACGCTGCACGATGGTGATTTGTTGCCCGAAACGCAGAGAGCACCACCGGTGCTGGTACTGCTACCGCCGCTGCCCACGCTATTGCTGGTGATATTTTGCAGTGGGATGCTCATGGGACAGCCAGTGATTTTTACTGGTGTATACTCGTTTAAATCGATCATAATACCATTGTTGGCTAGACCAATCAGATTTTCGAACTGGATTTTGATATTCGTACTTGGAAAGCGGATACTGCATAGTTTCGGTAATTTGTACGGTTCGCCACTTTTACGATGAAATACGTTGTCAATAAAGACACCGTTCTTGCTAAGGCAGAACAGCGTAAACTCGTCGTTCATATCATGTTGAATGATGAAGTGCTTTCGAGAGACGAAGCTGTTTTTTCCAACATGAAAATCGACCAGCGACTTGGATGAATTGCGACCAACTTCGATTACGTCCTCGCTTATCAGCAACATGTTGTCCTTACTAATCAGCCGTCCGATGAAATTGTGATAGTTCGCCGTATTACTGCTACCAGTAGTACTAATACCAGCAGCTGAGTTATTAACCGTTGCCATAACACTACTGCCAATGCTTAAAGTCGCCAACGGCAGTGGTTTAAAACTACCAGAACCGCTGCTCAGCTTTGAAGAACCACAGGCGGACGGGGTGGGTGACGGAGAGGAAACCCAGGATGATGAGGAGTGTAGCGACGTTGAAAAGCGCCGAGAGGACACTCCTGTGCTACCGATGTTGATGTTATTTTGATAGTTTGTAGCAACGAGCATATTATGGCTACTGCTGCCTGGCGAGGATTCGTTCGAATCCGGCACATTAACCAACGGTTCTGGTTCATTCACACTCACTTCGCCATTGCCACGGGATGGTATACACTCTTGCGTTGCACCTGACATCATGCTGGCGGTAAGTATTTGAGAACCCGCAATAACGGAAGAAAGCAAAACCAGCCCAAACTGACTGCACCGATACACAACTATTCCTGCTGCTAGTCTGTAGTTTAGTTCACTTCCACTAAGCGTAACGTAATGTACGCGTAACTCCAGTATGCCAACTTATTATTTAATTCACATGAACAAGCACTAAAAACGCTATTTTACGTATAGCTATATAGAATTTGAGCATATAGCTTTAGGAAACGTCACGGGTATTTTGAGTGTATGTTACTGCACAAAATGTTTAAGTTATAGTCAATGTGTTGTATTTCTTCCAGCACTCCACATTACATGTTGATTTCGAAGTAATTGTCGTGTAAAAACGTTTTGATAGTGTAGTTCGCACCCGTCGTAACACTTTTCACTTTTTACTGCAGTGTGGCGACCATTGTATTGCATGGCAGCTCAGGCGTTTAAAAACCTTAAAAGAACGAAAAAAGATTATTTATTATACTTGAACGCTTGTATTACACATAAAAAGTTGAATTTAATCAAAACACATGCAAAGAAAACAAAACCGCTGAAAAAGGTCCATAGATTCTTCCTAAAAACAAATATGTCCGCCTTTCCCATACAAATTTCCTACTGTGCTGTGGGGCGCTACCTTCATTCACATTGTTGACGTATTCTCATAACATTTTGCTTCGAGAATCTAGACGCGCGGGGACCCCAAACACCGGAAGCACGTGGCCCGAGTAAATAACACGAAAAATCCACACGCGGATTTCACCGCGGCCGCGGCTGGCTTACCGTGGCGCCTCTCGTTCACTTCCGGTTCGTTCCGGTGCCGGGCGCCGATGATGACGAAGGAGTGTGAACTTTCGGTGCAGCACACGTCAGTCCTAGTCACGAGCTGAACAACGTTTCGCTCTTACACCCGGGTGATTGGAAAACATTTTCCTTTTGATTGCCGGCCGACGGGAAACTCCGTCACCCTCGAGGGCGCACCACCATAAGCTTATCAATCAATTTGAGGCCTTTCCCCGGTCCGGTCGGGCTTTTTAGGGAACAAAGAAAAACAACCCCACCCTAATGAAGACGTACTACCCACACGCGCCACTAATGACGGTCCGGAGACCGAATCGGGGAGTTAGTTCCGTGTCCACTCAACACTCGCGGGCCACATTTGGTCAAAGTTTGGCGCATCTTGATAAGTCAGCCACCGGGGTCCGTCCGGGATCGATTGATTGCTGCTTCCTGACCGTGGCGCACCAGATCGCAGCCGATCCCGGCCGAAACACCCAACGAGCAATATCCTTCCCCCCAGGGGGGAAGCATGGCCAGGATGCGTGCCATAAATCAATCGGATCATAAATTTTACGATGCGGTTTTGCTCGAGCCTCAGTGCTCCGCCCATTGTAAAACTAATTGTTGCTGCAGATGCGCTCACGCTTCCGGATGGCCGTGTAGTAGGCCATGGCCACGCACACACATGTGCGCAATAATCAGCGTTTATACACAAACCGTCCGTGTTGCCGTTGTGTTGTGGCTAGCCTCTGCGTGATTCTGTTTGCTGTCGTTTGCGCTCCGTTGGTTCGATTGGTTCGCTCACCACTTGCTCCGAAGTCGTCGAAGCTGGACGGCTTTCAGCAGGCCCATTTATTAACACTCCCCCCGCCCTGGCCGACTGGCCGGCCCCGGGTGTACCTGTAAGCCATTAAATTTATCACCACCGATGGAGTCTAATTAAATTGCGTTTGATGTTTTGATTAACAATATCCACGTAACCGGGGACGGCACGTTACCAGACTGACCCACACCGGTGTTTCCGGTTGTCCTCTCTGTGTGTTGCAGGGTCCAACAAGACAACAAGCTATGGGACTCGTTCCAAGACCCGCCGGTCCCGCAGACGTCCGGTTCCGCCGTCAGCCAGGAGTATCTGGTAACGTTCATCAAAGGGCTGAAGGTGTTTACCTACATCTTCGTGTTCCTGGTCATCCTGGGCAGTGCGTGCTTCTCCAAGATGTCGTTCCTGCTGATGGTGTCCAACATCAAGGAGGGCACCAAGAATCGCTACTGTGACGTCAGACGTAAGTAAACAAGCCGATGCGATGCGGGCAGACATTTTAATAACGATATTGAGTTGTCTAATTAACCGGACATCGGGTACGATTGAAAAGAATCCGTCTTCCGGCACCGCTTTAAACGGACCCACACTGGCTGGGGTTTCCCCTCTCCCCGTTTCAGAGCCGGACAAGCAATTCGAAGCGTACATTCCCCGGGAACAGCGAGTGGCCTGGATGTGGGCGATTTTCTTCTCGTTCTCCGTGCCAGAAGTTGGAGCCTTCATCCGTGCATCCCGTATTTGTTTCTTCAAAAACATCCCCCGACCGTCCTGGGGCCAGCTAGCGGTGGCGGCCGTGATGGAGGGATTCCACGTGTGTGGGCTGGCGATTCTGGCCTTCTTCGTGCTCCCCCAGCTGGACGTAGTGAAGGCGGCCATGTTGACAAACTGCGTCTGCCTGGTTCCGGCCCTTCTCGGCCTGGCGTCCCGTTCACCCCGCGAATCGAAGCTGGCCTTCAAGTACCTGTTCGATCTGCTGGCGATCAGTGCCCAGATCACCGGGTTCGTGGTGTGGCCACTGCTCAACAACCGGTTCGAGCTGTGGTTCATCCCCGTCGGCCTCTTCCTGGTGTCGTTCCATTGGTGGGAAAACTATCTGTCGCTGAAAAGCTTTTTCCGTACGTAGACCAGGGCGTGTCCAATCGCAAATAATGCATCTCTCTCCTCTCCCGCCCTTCCGGTACAGGCCCAATCGCGGCGTTGGCAGCCATACGTGAGAAGTTAACGGATTGTCGCTATCAAACGTACCTCCTGCTCGCGCCCTTCAAGATAGCCCTCTTCCTGGGGGCCACCATTTTCCTCTCCGAGCAGTCGGTGTCCGACTTCTTCGGTCTGTTTGGCAGTGGCTGGGGCAACCACACCATCACCGTGACCGAGGTAAGCGAGCTGAAGCACTGAATTCATCGTGCCGCAAAAAAAATGGGAACATCCGACGAATGGTTTTCGATGCACCCTTCGCGATGACAGCCGAACGTGACTGGCCCGCTGTCGGCCAGATTACGACGTTCGATCTGGCTGTTTTGCGCGAACTCGTCGCGGAAATGACTATTTTTGCGAATAAATGAATTATTCGCCGTCAGCGCTCTGGTTTTTGCCCACAGGATAGTAAACCCGCCACCCGTTGGTCGCGGCAAAAGAGGGAAATAGTCTGCGAATCGTTAATCCGACGGCGACGGTCGTGGAACGACCGATGTCCATGGCTTTTTTCGGAGAATGGGTCACAACGATCCGTTTACTATTTCGGTATGCGTAGTGTCTGAGAGAGTTCAGCAATGTTCCGTTGGCAGGATCAAAAACTCAAAAGAAAATGTACAACAGTAGTCAATTCAGGATTGAAATTATCTGGAAAAACCTACCAGACTGACCCGGTAGACTTAGATTTTTGGCCCCGTATGTTTGGAGCGACCATTGAGAAGTCACTACAACTGTATCAGCTCTTTGTCGGTGACGTGCATTACGTGGCTTGAAGTCCGAAACGATTGCATTCGCTGGATCAGCTGCTGACGATGCTCTTCCAGCGATTCTCGCGTGTACTCAACCGTTACTTGTCCCTGCCGTTCTGGGAAATCACTTCGTTTCTCACGATCCTTCTCTGATCTTTCGTCACACGATCTTTCAGCCTGATCTGTCGCCACAAATTTCACCAAATACGCAATCCGAGTCACCGTAATTATCGTAACGCCGTCCAAGCCTGGGTTTAATTGCTGTACTTACAAAAGAATCGAAAAGATTTAGCTAAGGATTCACTAATTGCGACGCAGAATTGGGGAGCTTCCACACAACAAACACAACCAAAGTACATGACACAACGCCAATGACTGCGGATGCGTTTATACGTTCAAGTTGAGATTCGGTTTATTATTTTATTCCTTGTTCAAAGCTTTGTTCGACGAAATTCAATGTTTATGTGCAGCAATGATTATTTTGGAATTCTCGTCAAATCAAACAAGTGCATAATGCTTGAAGGTTTATCTTTCTAAACGATATATTCATTCACAGAAGATTTTGCCTACCGATACCTATCCTACCGATTTGCAGCTCATTGCCTGCTTAGAATGTGTTCGCTACTAACAGGAAGCGCAACCAGATGTGTGAGAAGAAAGAAAACCTTTAAACGGCCATTTATCAATCAATGCAACCTTATTCGATGACTGTTCGATATTAGCTACCAAAACGAATTTAAATCAATGAATTAATTGAATAACGCTTTAACGAAACCTGAAACGAAGCCTTTGTTCATCATTATCTTATAGGGTTACTTTAGTTTCATTACAAATGCTTTACATTTGTATCCCAGTGTTATTGAAATTGTTATAATTGGAAGCACAAAACGGCTTCCCCTACGTTTGGATACGTGTTATTCATCATTCGTCGACTCATGATAAATGGCCAAAAAGAATGTACACGATAGTGGGCACCGAGATTGGCTTCGCTGACCGTGGGCAGACCAGCGTATTTAATTACGCTGCATTTTTCCACTGTTTTCGCTTCCGTTTCCACGAAATTGAGAAAGTTGCGCTGAGGGCGAAAAAATTAATAATAATTTGATATGTGGAAACAGGCTTTAGTTAAATTTGATGTGCCGCAATTATCTTACAGTTCCCCTTTCCGGTGATGGTAATCATATTAATTGATTGCATGAGTAGTTTACAGCCGCAAAGCGGATGAAATTACTCGGCCCATAGTTTTACAGCTTTTGCGAGCTGCAGTGGAAACGAAATTATTTTTCCGGCCAAAACCCCGGCGGCCACCGTTTCGCTGGGCGCATACCGCCGAAGGGTGGTGCAAAAAAACGCACGTGGCCACATTCCAAATCATGGCATCAAACAAACCGGGTCTGCGGGTCTGAAAAATGTCCGCGGTGTGTACGTTTGAAACGCGCCCATCAACACGCGAAACCACAATAATCGCTCGCAGGACTCGGGTTGGCTCGAAACGATTCGATTAATTAATTCATATCATTTAATTGCCATTAAATTGAACGATCATGCGTGTCCATTTTGCAACTCCCTTATGCTTCTGCAACTGCGCTTATGTTTTCCCCTCTGACCCGCGTAGATGGAAGCGGTGCTGAACGAAAAGTTTCCCGACCTGTCCGCCATTACATCGGACCTGGAGGTGCAACAAATATTCCCGACCAGCAACGCCATCCTCTGGACGACGGTGGCCCACATCCTGTGCTCGTACGTGTGCTACATCTTCAGCAAGTTCGCGTGCAAGATTCAGATCCAAAGCTTCTCGATGGCGTTTCCGATCAATCTGACCGTGCCCGTCACCGTGACGCTGCTGCTCGTGTTTTGCGGTCTCCGCGAGGCGGACGTTTGCGCCTTCGACGGCATCCTGCCCGACTACGTGTTCTTCCGGATGCCGCCGATCTACTATCTCTTCGATTACGTCGTCAACGAGTTCTCGTGGCTGTGGCTACTGTGGTTACTGTCCCAAACGTGGATCACGCGCCACCTGTGGTTGGCCAAAAGTGACCGCAACGCGTCGACCGAGAAACTGTTCGTGACGCCGATGTACAACAGTTTGCTGATTGACCAGAGTGTCGCCATGAACCGGCGGCGTGAAGATCAGGAGGATTTCGTGAAGAAAATTGTAAGCCAGTGGGGCCAAGAGGTTGCCATTTTGCACTACCACATCTCTTTCTCTCTGAGCAGGATATGGTGAAAGTGAAGGACACGGAGAAGGCGAACGAAATCGATGCGAAGGCAAACGAAGGGAAGGATGACCGGATCAAGCCGTACGATCGCATCCCGCAGATCTTCATTTGCGCCACGATGTGGCACGAAACGAAGGAGGAGCTGATGGAGTTCCTGAAATCGCTGCTACGCCTGGACGAAGATCAGTGTGCCCGCCGGATGGCCATGAAGCACATCCAAGCGAACAAGGACGACATCGATCCGGACTATTACGATCTAGAAAGTAAGGCAACCGGCGGGTGGAACCCAGGCAATTCCAAGCTCATCCTCACATTTTTTAGCTCACATTTTCTTCGACGACGCGTTCGTGAACGATAAATCCAAGTGCGAGAGCGCCGATGCGTCACCGCTCAACGCGTACGTGAAGGCACTGATCAACCACATCGAGGAAGCGGCCCTGGAGGTGTACAAAACGAAGATGCGAATCTATCCGCCGACGAAAATTGTCACCCCGTACGGTGGGCGGCTGATCTGGACGCTGCCGGGGCGTACGAAGATGATTGCGCACCTGAAGGACAAGAACAAGATCCGGCACAAGAAGCGCTGGTCACAGGTGATGTACATGTACTATCTGCTCGGATTCCGTATCATGCAGCTTAACACGTCGCCCGAGCGGAAGATGGTGATCGCGCAGAACACCTACTTGCTGGCCCTGGACGGGGACATCGATTTCCAGCCGAACGCCGTCTCGCTGCTGGTGGGTCGCATGAAGATAGATCCCGATCTGGGGGCGGCCTGTGGACGGATTCATCCTGTCGGCACGGGCCCGATGGTGTGGTACCAGGTGTTCGAGTACGCCATCGGTCACTGGCTCCAGAAAGCGACGGAGCACGTCATCGGGTGCGTCCTGTGTTCACCCGGGTGCTTTTCGCTGTTCCGCGGCCGTGCCCTGATGGAGAACTCGGTAATGAAGAAGTACACCACCAAGTCGGACCAGGCTCGGCACTACGTGCAGTACGATCAGGGTGAAGACCGGTGGCTGTGTACGCTGCTGTTGAAGCAAAAGTTCCGCGTCGAGTATTCGGCCGCATCGGACGCGTACACGCACGCTCCGGAAGGATTCAACGAGTTCTACAACCAGCGACGCCGTTGGGTGCCTTCGACGATCGCCAACATCTTCGATCTACTGTCGGACGCGAAGCGGGTAGTGAAGACCAACAACAGTATCTCGATGCCGTACATCGTGTACCAGTGTATGCTGATGTTCGGGACGATCCTTGGGCCGGGCACCATCTTCCTGATGATGGTCGGCGCACTGGTCGCGGTGTTCCGCATCGACATGTGGACTTCGTTCCTGTGGAACGGCGTGCCGCTGGCCGGCTTCATGGTGATCTGCTACTGGATGGAGCAAAAGTACCAACTGATCGCTGCCTTCTTCATCTCCGCAATCTACTCGCTCGTCATGATGGCCGTCCTGGTCGGTATCGTGGTGCAGGTAATGGAAGACGGCATTCTGGCACCCTCGTCCATGTTCTTCCTGGCCGTGGCACTGCAGATCGTCATCACGGGGTTGCTGCATCCGCAGGAAATGGAAGCGCTTCCGGCGGGGCTCGTCTACTACATCACCATCCCGTCGATGTACATGCTGCTCGTTATCTACTCCGTGTTCAACATGAACGACGTATCGTGGGGTACCCGCGAGAACCCGGTGGATGCGGCCAAGAAGGAAGCGACACCGACCGACCGACCGCAGGGGAGGATGCAGAAAATCCTTGGCTACCTTCGGTCGCCCGACAAGGAAGAGAACGGTTCGATTGACTTCTCGATCAACGGGCTGTTCCGGTGTATGCTCTGTACGCACGCGAAACCGACCGCCGAAAAGGAACAGATCGCCCAAATCGCTGCCTCGCTCACCGACATCGGGCACCGGATGAAGGCGCTGGAAATGTAAGATTCAGTGGACCACGGCGCGCTGTCAATCATTTGGCGCGGCGAGCCCTTAGACTCGAAATTAAATTAAAACACAATTTATATTCCTCCACCGAGTGGGCCAGACCTTTCCCGTTCGCAAACTTTCAACGCCTACTTCACCACCCAACCCTTCTGGCGGCCCATAATGGCCGCCAGCTACGTGCAATCCCCGTCATTGCACGCCTATTTTCACGCTCCTAACGACGTCTTGTAGCTCCCGAGGGCGGCCCGAGCCAAGGACGCGTTTGCACATAATTTTAAGTAGTTTTTACCCTCGGCAATGGCGACGACGACGGCAGCAAAGCCACCCTTGTGCCTATCATTCACAGCCTGCTCTGTTTTTTCCCGCTCTCTCGCTCGGTATGTATTTTCCCTTTTCCCGGCGAGATTATCTGACGTCGCTAATAAGAATAGTATCACAAACACGCCGCACGCCGTGGCCGTGGCCGTGGGCCCCTCCAACATAAGAGGACTCGCGAGGACGCGATGGGCCGGGCGAAACGCCAAATGCAATTCCCGTGTAGTCGCGCATCACTAAACACGGTGCACGGTTGGCGGCATTCCGTTTAGCACCTAGCCGCCGGATATCCTTCGTCCTCGTGTGTTGTTGCGGCATTTTTACAGCTTAACCACTGGAACCAGATCCACCACAAATTGCAGCGCCAGAGCACCGGGTTTGCTGGGTCTTTAAAAACTCGGCATCGTTGACATCCGGGAAAAGTCTTACCTTATGCTTCTTCGCTCGCTGATGGTATTTATTTTTTTCAGGAAATTAACCGGCAACGTCACCGTAATGAGATCAGACGACGAGGATGATGACATCGGCCTCCGCCTCGATATGCATCGCTCGGAAGGCGCCTCGCCGGCCTCCACATCCGGTGTCTCGTCGCCCATCCAGACGGTAAAGAACGATTCGCTGGAGGAGGTAAGAAGGGAGCTTGTGTTGCGGTCCGGGTCCTGGTTGACCCCCTTTCGACCTCACTTTCAGCCCGAGAAACAGCTCAACTTCCTGCCGGACTGGCTGTACGATGTGGACCTGAAAAATGGCGACACCGAAACCATCTCCGCCTCGGAGGAACTGTTCTGGATCGAGCTGATCGAGAAGTACCTCAAACCGCTCGATCTGTCCGAGAAGCAAAAGGACGAGATGAAGTCGCAGCTCAAGAACTTGCGCGATTTGGCCGTGTTTGCGTTCGTGATGGCCAACGCGCTGTTCGTGTTGGTAATTTTTCTGCTCCAGCTCAAGAAGGAAGAACTGCACGTCGAGTGGTGGTTTAACGTGAAGAATCAGATCAGCTACGACGAGAGCACGGTGGAAATCATGATCCGCCGGGAGTACCTGGAGCTCGAACCGATCGGGCTCGTGTTTGTGCTGTTCTTCGGCGTCATCCTGGTGATCCAATTCCTGGCCATGCTGATGCACCGCTTCGGGACGATCTCGCAGATCCTCGCGTCGACCGAACTGAACTGGTACTGTTCGAAGAAGGCCAAGGACATGTCGCTGGATGCGGAATTGCGTGAAAATGCGGTCGAGATCGCACGGCGTCTCCAACGCCCCAAGCCCCAGTGGGACGAGGAAGACTTGGAGGACGAGCAGAAAGCCATCGGCCGGCGGGACACGATCCACCGGATTCTGTATCAGCACAAGAACAAACAGGACTGGAGCAACCTGGAGGCGAACTTTAAGCGAAACTACTACAAGGAGGGTGACCTGGATCTGGGCGGCCGGCTGACGTTGAGCCGGAAAACCCTGAACGTGCTGGACACGCGCCGCAAGTCGATGGCGGAGCAAAGGAAGATCCGTAAGTCGATCATACGTGGCCAGAACCCGTACGATTCCGGAGGCGATATGTGGCGGTACCCTGAAGATGAAGGGACGGCCAGTCACCAGAGCTCCCCGGGTGGCGGTGGAGGTGGACACCCCCCGTACGGTGGCGGACCGGGAAGTTACGGGGATGGTTCACCCCAGTTCGACGGTAAACGGAAGCGCAGCGGAACGGCGGGCTCCGGACTCGGGTCCGGAGGTCGTACTAACTTCGCGTACCAAGTGGACGACGATTTCGACGATAACTTCTCGGACGAGGACACGCGCGAAAGCATTCCGGCCCCGTACCGGCGGTCGACGGTCGAGCTGGAGATGGCCGAACGCACGGCCGCAAGGCCGCCTCCGAAGAATCGCAAGAGTCGAGTAGCGTTCGCCTAAGGCGACGACGAGGACGATGGGACGCGCAGTGTTACGCAGTCAAAGTTCGCCTGCCAACCCAAAATCCGAGCGTAACAAATTACTGCTTACGAGGTTCCTGTTGAGTTGACGCAAACTTCCGGTGACCGCCCGGTCCCGGGACCCCGGCAGGAGGACTCGACTGTCGGCGGTCGGTCGAAGTAACGTCAAAGTGGTACGGAGAGATTCCCGGTCCGTGCTTGCGTGGCAGCGTTTTAAAGTTGGCAAAGTTGGCCAGGCGCGCGTAAGACAGCTTCCCCGGCACGTCGAGCTTTCGGCGAACAAAAACAAGCAACGGCAAAGGAACCGGAAGATTATAACCTAACCGGCAGAGAGAGAGCGAGAGAGAGCGAGAGAGAGCTTAGACCGCTGCAGTGTAGCGTTGGGCGCAATTTCTCATTTTCACAAAACTATTTGACTGCAGGCACCACCAACGAACCCAAGCCAAGAGCCAACAACGGCAGCAGCAGCTAGTGCCAAGACCAGGACGCCGTTTACCGTAGGGAGCGATTTTTCACCGCACGATCCGAGGAAGGAAATTTAATCACTTCTACAAATGATTATCATAATAAACTTTCCCACTGACTGCAACTGACTGCCGGTCTTCGTGTTTTTTTGGCGCTGCCGGTGAGAGGGTGCAAAAACGCGAAAATAATAATAGCAAACCCGGCTCCAGTGTTCCTCGGAGTCCCGGCCCGGATGATGGCAGTTTGATCCGGGTTGTGTGTGCTGTTTACCACCGTTCCCTTGTTGACTTTTAAAACCCGGACGAAGTTTCCCGGTCCGGGTAGTCATTCGTTCGGTGGTTAAGTTGGAGTCAAGTTTGGAACATAAAAAGGACGGAAGGAACCTGGCCACTAGTTTAGTGAGTTGATATTACACCCCTTAAATCCTAATCCTCGTGAGAAAACTCGGCCATGGGGCCCGTCAAATACCGTGTAATCCGTGCCGTTTCGTAAAAGAGTCTCGCGGTCCGAACCGTTCAATCAACCTCTACCGGATCGGTTCACATTTCCAGTAGCCGGCGGCCGGCATAAACGATCGCGCTCCGCGCGCTTTTATGACACCGATTATGATTTTATTACGCAAAACGATGCCGAAGGGCCGCCCGAAAAAAAACCCGATGTCAATGGTGACCCGGCCCACGTTTTGCGGGCGTTTTTCGGGAAATTCTTTCAACGCGCGCCCATCCGGCGTGTGAAATCAGTCCATTTGTGCGCAATTTTATGTGACAATGTGTCCATTTTTCCACCCGCTTGATTCGGTCGCGCGCATTTTCGCCGGTGGCCAAATCTTTAGACCAGCAAAATCGTTGTCACACCTTTTTTGAGAGCGGCCAATCATAACCCGCTTGGAAAGAGCATAAATTGATTGGCAGCGTCGGTTGAATTTCTGTGGCTCACATTTTTTGCGTTCCTCAATTGTTGTTTTAATGCCTCGCAATCCAAATTTCTAACGCATTCATGCACTCGATCGCATCCGTTGTTAATGTGATAATTAAAATAGTTTTTCCTTTATTCGACGCCACGGTTGGCCCACGTGGCACGTTACACGCGAACAAGGGACTAACAAGGGCCGTCCCGCGAAGAGAGAGACATCATGAAAATGGTGGCAAAAATCATAAACTCACTGCTTTGTTACGATACATTTTTTTACAACTCGACACTTATAATCAGTAATATTTGTTGCTTCATTGATTTCGCTGCGCAATCGTAAACGTAACCCAAGTACGGTTGACACACTGTACGCCCCTTTTGGGTAACCATTTGAAACCTTCAACAAAGGCAAAAGTTCATAAAGTTTCAAATCGGTCCCCGGCGATCGAATCGAATGATAGGCGAATAATAAAAATATTGAAATGCCTTTCGCGTGCGTTCCGCCAAATGCCTAAAGCTGTCGATAAATTTCAAACATTTACTGCGCAATCAAACGATAAACGAACGCTGCAACCGGCCCCGCCGGGTTCGTTCGGTTTAATGAAACTATTAAAACACCCGGGGCTCGGGAATTTCATTGTACGATTTTACTCGGCAACCGTAACATTGTCGCCAAACGACGACAGGCAACAGCTGAAAATGGGCTCGCGGTGGGACGACCGGATTTTTTTTCTTTGAAACGGACTCCAAATTCCGGCCTCGATCCAATTAAGAATCGCACTCGACACTGCGCACAATTAACAACATTGTTAGTACAACAAGAAAGAATTAAAATAATCAAAAGCTGGAGTAGAAAGAAGGTAGTAAAATCATTAACAAAGTACTAACGTGTTGAATATGAGCAATTTTCACCACCACCTTTTTCACCACGGCATGCTGTCATTCCTATAACTGTCAAACTCAAACAAACTACTCAAAGACTACTTTCGACTTACTTTACGTTAAAAATAGTAGACACTTGAGCAAGAACCAGCTTCTTGCGGCTGGGCCGTTACTTTATCGCGAACAATCCATATTACTTCACGCACATTTGCGTTACATGCCGACTGTAAATAAGAAAGAAAGCATTCCATTCAACCCGGCCGACCCCAGAATACCGAAGATTCTAGGGATTTCAACAACTTCCTGCCAAAGTTCGGCTACGAAACGGTCCATTCCCCAGCGAACCGGCGTTCCGGGAGCAGCATAACTAAAACAATCAGCCGGAAGTGTAAAATCAATGAACCTATCGAAAGGATTCCGTGCAATATAATTTTTCCTGGTCCCAGCTTGGTCGTTGTGCGTAACATGGGCCAAATATCGCCCCAAAAAACGGAAAAAAACATGGCACCGAATCGATGCAAAACTTCATCTGCAACTTTCTCGTTCCGCCGCCACCGATCAACACCACGGCGCGAACGGGCCCGGGGAGGCGGCGAACCCCTTTCGGCAGGAGGATCACAGATTTGTGGACCACAGAATTAGAGCTTGCTTGCCGGATTTCGTTCACCCCGAAGCCCCCGCCTGGTAACGAACCGGTAATGAAAATCGATAGTAATGAAAAAAGTTTTCCTATGATTTTCCACACAATCTCGCGCTCGCTTCCGGTCCGTTTTCACGTTTTTCTTGATCCTCTGGCCGCGCGCTTTCGGTCGCTTTCTCTCTCTCTCTCTCTCTCATAGTTAATGGCCGAACAGTTCGATCCATTGTCAACGATATCGTTAAAATTTTCATTCCTACCACAGGCAACGCTCCGGGAAATGCAGACCTCAGACGCCCATAACCATCGTCGACGACTACAAAGTTTTACAACTCGCTCCTTCTGTGTGTTTTTTGTTCCGGGTCTATTTTATGGCTTTTATACACAAAAATCGATCGGGCACTTCATAACTTCTGCCCCAGCAATAATCGTACACACACAAAACCCCTTTACTTCCGGTTAGAATATTTTTATAAATATAAACCACCCCTTGCTAAAGCGGTTCCTTTCCGGAACCAGAACTTCGGCGGGGGGCGAAGATTTTTCTCCCGATCGAACTCGGTGAAAAGTTGTGTGAAAAGCGTCAAAGAGAAAACTTTTACAATCATCATACGGCCGATGGGACGGCTGAAGGACCTGGTGAAGTCCGGAAGTCTTTTAAAGCAACCGAAGACCCACCGGAAGCTGAGCATCGACGTCGTGCCCTGCGATAAACATGGTCGAACCCACTACCAATACCCTAGCTTCTGGGCGGGGAGTGTTTTCTTAAAGCAATAATTAAATTGGGACACCCGCATCCTCGGAGCGGCCACTTTAAACAGAGCTTGGCCTTTCTGCTGCCCATTTACATTCCCAGGCACGAAGCACAATAACACGATCAAACGTTATAATAAAGCAAAAGCACCGTCCTCGTCCTTTAACAGCACCGCATAATGCACATCTGCTGCTGCTGCTTCTGGTGGCGGAGTCCGTTTCGTTTTGCGTTGTGAAAATTATTGTGGCACAAGCGTGGTGGTGCACCGCGCGGACGAGCCACTCGACGCGGCGAGGCAAAAGTAAAAAGATCATAATGCCACACGGACGGTAGGTGCCATCACCACGTGATGAACTGGTGGCCGCGGGTGCCACTTCTTCTGTCTGGCTGTCACGCCCGAACGCCACCAAGAGGACACCAGCGCCACGGGATGGACTTCAAAAATGGCGCTGACGTACTTTCAAATTAGTTCGTCTCATGATCGGGCTTCTTGGAGCGAGGAGTCGGTTTGCGCTTTCGGGTTCCCTTTTTTTCGCGCCGTGACGCTTCCTCCTGCTGTTGTCGCGCGGCCAGAAGCGATGATGATCACGAGCGCTGCATAAAATTGCATCGTCCCCGAAACCATCCCGCCCTCGTGTGCGGCAACGAGTGCTTTTGTTTAGCGTCGAAATGATAAAACTGCTGATAAAGTGCACCGTTGGGCTGGGTGGTGGTGGTGTCCGCTCCGACACCTCCGCGTGGTCCGCACGGTTCCGGCTTTTTGGGTAATGCAATCTTCCGTGCTGAGGGCAGGTGGCACGTTTCTGGTTCGCCGCCGAGTTGGCGGACCAGTTTCCGCTCTTAAATGTGGGTACCATTGATCGAGACCACCCCCGGGGGGATTGTCTGACGGGTCTGGTGGTGGGTCAACAAGAATGGTTTTCGGGCTCCCACGCCTGGCAGAGCTGACCAAGGACCAGGGCTTATCTGGATGAGTCAGTAATATCGCCAGGGCCACAGCAAAACGCTCGAAAGATAATGCTGCGAGTCCAATTAAGTATTTAAACACATTCCGCCAACATTACTTCTCGTTTGGCGAAAATACAATCAAACTCTCCGAGGTAACAGAGACGGAAAGCTTTCCGCTCAGTGGACCACGGTTTGAGTGCTGGAACCTTTCCGAAATTCTCTGTATTTCATTGCTCTGCGCTGTAGAGGGAATAGTTATCTAAAGTGATATGGCTTGTTTGTAATCGTTTAGAGTAATCTGCAACTTACGAGGTTCAGAACTTTTCCATTTAAATTGAGTCAATAAAATGAACAACAATGATTAGCGTTAGCGTTATCGTTATTAACTAAGCGTTATCTCCCCAATTTGACGCATACCGCTAAGGCGTTACGTTACTTACGTTACTTACTTTGACGTGCAATAAGCGAAATCAAATCCAATATTTGGTGCCCAAAATATCCAAATATGTAGCACACCTGACTAAATCAGGTCAACGGGAGGGTCCTCGGGAGGCACCAAAGTTGGCCGGTCGTTAAATTTGCTCCAAAATCTCAACGCATTTCATAAATTACCACTACCGAGCCACAAAACAATGAGCCAGAAAAAGAACGCCCGTTTCGTCCTTCTCGTTTCCTGGTGAGTAATTTTTCTCACCGACTAATTTATCCACCGACTCTAAGCGGGCAAAAAATGGCTTTTATGTGACGCACTCTACTCACCGGAAAGCACGAGAAAAAGGAATACAAATTGAACGCCAGACTCGCACGAAGCATAACGGCATAATTCGCGCCACGCGTCGTGTGTGAACACCACGACGGCGCGCTGGCGTGCATTTATAATAACTTTTCTCATTTGGAATGCAAACAATAAATATTTTTACGAGTAAATTATCAGTTCTCGCGTCCGCCGCCTTCATGTGTGTGACGAAAGTTTGCGCCCCGCCCCGCCAGTTCCGGTGAAACATTGCTGCCTGGAAGTGCTGACGAAAATCATAAAACTACGTCGTGGCGGCGGCGGTCCCGGGATCCCCGATATGCGACGATATGCGAACTGGCGGGCAATCCACGGGCCGTGAAAAATCGTTCAAAGTAAGTGCATCTTCACTGCACTGCAGCCCCCGCGAGACGGTCGGTGCGAAGGAAAAGTCGGTCCAGAAAACTTGAACTCCCTTCAGCGCCCGCGTGTGTGTGTGCAACGGACAAGAATTCCCCCTCGATCCGTGGTTTTTCCACTTCGTCGATCGCGATTCGCGAAAATGGTAAGGGTAATAAAACAAGGCCCGTGCTCGGGGGGGGGGAGCTCACTGGATCGGGCTCCGAAAATGGAATTGAAACGGACGCGCGGATCTCCCGGTGGATACCCCGGTTATCCTGGGCGCCAACGAGCGTGGCGCACTCGTGAAAAACTTTACGCCAGCCAGCCAGCCAGCCAGCCAGTGCCTCGTGCAAGTAGCCGCACAGAGTGATGCAATTTAAAGTTGCAACTATTTCACAAAACTCCTTCGGCGCTCCGAACGGATCCCCGGGACCGAGGAAGAGCACCGGGACGGGGCGGGTTTACGTCGTTTTCCACTCGAGATTCTCAAGATAATCAACAAAACTTACAACAACGGCACAAAGCACCGAGCGGAGCGAACAAATTCGAGTGTGTTAAAAACGACGGCGCTGAGCGCTCTCGAACAAGGACTCTCTCTCGGGCTACGCCAAAGAGGATTTCCGGCCCCATGGGCAGACACCTCGAGGGAAGTGGTTTTTAGTGCACCGACTTGAGTTTGATAACTTTGCCGGCCGAAAGTGACCGAACCGAGGTCCAACGGAGCGGAGGTCCTCCACCAAGGTCCCGAAAAACGGGAAGAAAATTATACACATTTCGCCTCGAGGAACGATAAATTACCGAGAGAGCGAGAGAATTAATTGTTGAGGCCCCGGTGGCCCCCGGAACACAGGACTGGGCCACAGGAAATAAAGAAAAGTCCAGCATTACTTACACGTGACCCACACACGCACCGCATCTCTTGGACCGGGAAATATGTGAGCTCCACGAACGGCACCCCCGAGACCGGTGGCAAACGTGTTTCCGGTGCCGAAACTACGCTCGGTTTGGGTTCCGATTTTTGATGAGCTGCGAATTGGCACCACGTCAAGCCTTCCAGGAAGCCCCGGGGTCCAGGTGAAGGACCGTTTCGCTCTTTGATGCTGGCCGGAAACTGCACGGTCAGTTCATTTCTGGGGTCAATTTTTGAGAAAGTACATCTAAACCACTCCAAGGAACACCAGAAGTTCATTTAGAGCAATTTCTGTTTTGGGTCGGAACGGACCGAAGCTTTAACGGAAAGAATGGTGACCGCCGTTTTGGAAGCAATAGGGAGTGAAAATAAAATTTCTTCAACAAACTAGCGAACCGGTAAAATATGAAAGAAGCCAAACCGCGGCCAACGCAACGCAACGCTGCTGCTCGCGGTGGCTGCGTGTAATTTTATTACCGTTTTTTTATCGCATGGCACATAAACAACGTAGTCGTAGCCGCGAATGACACCGGAGGGCATCGTTAACGTCGTCGTCGGCGTCGTCGTCGTCGTGGTCGTGTGGGACGGATCTGAGAAGGTCCCGAGGATCTCGAGGGCCAGCGCGCACGGTGCGAAACCCACAAACCGGCTGCCGTAGCCGCCGATGTTTCCAACGCTGGGTCCGCACCGCAGGAGAGACAAAATTTTGAGATCATCGAACACACCCGGACTCCGGACTAGCTGGGCTGGGCCAGAAACAGTGTCACCTTGCGCTAAAGTGCTCCACGGTGGAGTTCCGCAGGCAACGAACGAACACGGAAGGTGATTGGATTTCCTAACGACGGTTTGCGCAGCGTCGGTGGAAAGTACTCCGAAAATAACCCAACGGATGAGGCCCGGCCGTCGACAAAGTGTCGATAATCTGTCAAATTACAGACAAGCGTAACGCCGCCCGGTAACATGTGGCGCAGTGTGGCCTCTCCTTTTGGCGCCGCTTATGCAAAAGTGAAGCCGCAAAACGTTCGCTGATGGACCACGACCAGGGCGACGACGGCGAATCCCGGACCCTCTCAAATAATATTGGGACAACATGGACCGTGCCGCGCCGTGTCATTTATCAATTTCGGTGTCCTTGTTCCCGGTTTCGTCCTGTCGGCGTCGGTGGCGGACATTGTTCTTTAAATTATGCTCATCGCCCGCCGGGCTCACCCCACCGCGCGGGGATGGAAAATTATGCTCCGCGGCCGCCAAAAAGGCCTCTATTATGCCATTAATAATAAGGCCGAGGGCAATGGCAGCTATTTATTTTTTAATCATTCTTCGCTCGCTGGAATCAAGTTTTTTTCTTTAACTTAAACGTGTCTGAGTGTGTGTGTGGTATCATATTTATCGCCCAAAAAGGAACCCAAACGGTGGCCGGAGCACATTCAACTAATAAAACAGCGAGCTTTACGCTACGGCCACATCGCATATCACTCGGCCGCAGTAAGAAGTGTCCTTTTTGCTGCTCCTTCTTAGCACACCGGAGAATGCAAACCACGCTCTTGCCACGTTCGACAGCGAAATCTCTGTGTAAAGTGGTAAGCTTTACGTACCGCTCGACTCTCTCGGCGCTTCCATTATTAAGGGTCTGATCGGGCAAAAACGGAGCCAGCGCCAGGAAATAATGGTCCACACGCAAGGTGTGGAAAGAACGACCGGACGAATGTTAGAACAAAACACACCTTGGCGGTCGTAAAATTTATTTTAATATCGCCCCTGTCACTTCGGGGATGTTGAAATTTATTGATAAACCTCGGCAGCAAGAACTGTTCTCACGTTGGCGAGCGCCAGGGCTCGTTTCTTATCTATTGTGCTGTGCCCTGTGGCAGTGGCAGGAGGGAACCGAGAACCGAGAGTTTTCAACCCGGCGAAACTCGTTCCAATTATTTCAAAACCAAATGGAAACCAGAATGTACTCAACCAGACAATTTAAGGGCTTTTGGGGAGATTTAAAAAATGCACACCAAACTCTTTGTGGCCTGTATCCTTTTATCATCTGTATGCAACGCATTCGAACGCAGTTTTTACCTGTAGATAGACTCAATAAAAATCATCACAAAACGAAACGGCGTTCGCTGTCCGTTTTAAGCCCAAAACCCTGCACTATAAACCACCTTTTTAAAGCGATGTTATATGTCACGTTTTTAGCTAGTAAGCCAGTCGGTTGCCATGGCTACATTGTACAACCCGAATGCAATGCCGATGGGTCCGAAAAAGGGTCGCTACATAAACTGTGGGATTAATTTCAATTCGCAACATAAATACTTAATCAACCAACGCGCACCCAATGCCAAAACATCCGGTACCCGGTGCCCGGTCCTCGGTGCTCGGTGGTCACAAAGCGAAAAAGGTTCGATAAGGCGAATCATCTCGATTCATTAAATTCTTCGGTTGTGGTTGCGGCAGCTCGCCATCAATCGGAGGCACAATCGGCGCGCGCTCAAGGACACGAGGGCTGAAAGCTTTTCGGCGTGAGTTCCGCGTGGCGTGGCGTGGTGGAAAAAAAAGTGGCTGGCCATCGGACAACCTGCATTTCTCATTAAAACGTCAGCCGAGCAAAAAACCAGAAAGCCAAAAAGGGGCCGGATGATAATCAAAGAGATTTAAAACCGCTGGCCGAATGTGACCCATCCGAATTGCGCATCGGGGACAGTTCGGGGTGTGTGCTTCAAAAAATCGGCCACACCACCACCATCACCAACCACTTCCCTGCTTCCGGACTGCCTGCGACGGCTAATGAGCGAATCAAGGGTAATTATAAATTATTCCCATAACAATTAAATAAACATGATTAAATCTGTTTTTAATGATGATAAAATTACGCATTAACACGCAAGCGGGCCCCCTACGCGGGGGCACTAAAGAAAAGCTGCGTATGCTAATTCGAGCAAACATTCGAGAGGAGGACTTAAAAGCGTATCACCATCACTCATCCCTGCTGCCCCCTAAATCGAACGGAAGCGCTTTACGTGCGAAGTGGTGCGAGTTAAGCCCTCAGCCTCCGTTTATCTCACCTGGGTGTGTGTACCTAGTCGCAACCGATGGCACCACAACTGGCCACTCTCTATCATCGTTACCATAAACAGCATCATTATCCTGGATTTTCTAACTTTCTGCAACGGCAACACTGCGGCCGCAATAGTAGCGTAGCGACCGAAGCGAAGCAGATTGCACACTTTCGCATTGCAGCGAGCAAATGAAGAGAAAAGAGCAAAATTAACTGGTGATAAATTGTTTCTGGAAATAGTTTTCCATCTCATCCGGGGTGTCCGGAGCTTGGCTCGTCCATTTTCTTTGCCACCCCATTCAACGGACCAGAAACATCGAATTCCTTCTTTCTCAACAAATCACCCTTAACAAGCCAACGGGAAGTTCAACGGGTCCGAGGGTGGGTCCGGTGACGGGTCCCAGTGCTGGTTTCGCACCAGGGACCGGAACACTTGACCGTGCTCCCATCCACCACTAGATTGTGACTGATTGTTTGTATCGTTTTGAAATTTCCCAACTATGTCTTCTTCGTGACCTCAATAACTTTCTTCGATTCGGCGACGTTTGCCCAGACCCACAGAGGACACCGCCGCCGTTCATCCTCACATCCCTGAGGCTCGAAAGTTTAAGGTTTCCGTACCGCCCGTGATTGGTCCTGTGATAATTTGCTTTCGCACACCTTTTCCGGTCCGGGGGCTGTAAAGTGTCCGGAGCCGCTCCGGAGCCATTGGAGTTTCACAAAAAAAAGTTTAGCCCTTTGTCCGGCCCGAGGCTCCGCGTAACCGGAGGTTGTTTTAATGACGGGGGTCACGACGGGTTTGCTTGATTTTATCGTTCGAACCGCACAATAACACTACGCACGGTGTCGTTAATTTCAATTTGACGTCTATGAATATTTAACGCAAAACTAAATTGATTTCATTATCGGCCACGCCACATCGGTTGCCACATCGGGGGCCATCAATAATGGATGCGCAAAGCTCGACGCAGCAGGCGACATCTATCGCTGGATAAAACACGTGCAGCAGCAGGACGCTTATCAGTGGTCGTATCAGAGGAGATCACCTTCCTGGCCCAACCATGGGGTGAAGGGTTTATTGGTTCTTCATTATTCATATGTTTATAGGCGGTCACTGGACGCGTGCTTGTGGTCTGTAAGCTCCCAAGGGACATCGAGCCCTGACACATCACTCTCGTTATCATGGCCAGCGAAGGGGATGTAATCAGAGTCGATTGCCAGTGACTTATCTGAGGCCCTGGCGCCAGGTAGGTGACCAAGATTTACATCCTCCAATGGTTTCTATGTGCAAACCAACACAACGACCGAGGATGCGGTGCCCGACCAACCGACCGACCAGTCCTCTGTGTCACCACATCGACAGGATCAGCGAACCTACAAAAAGAAATCGCCGGAACAGGATCACCCGGTCGGCACTCCAGCAAACTCCACGAGGGATCCTCCGCAGGGATTAAGCGAAAGGAATCCCACATTGAATTTATGGCAATATTTTGCATATCATTACGCCACGGGAAAGGGCGCCAACCGTTTCGCCTTTGTTTTTCCCACACGGACGTCGCCTGTACGCGCGCACCCAACTGCGTCACACGGATGATGGAGCACTTTTCCGCCATCCTTTGCCCCCTGGAGTGGACCGAAATTTTTAAAGCATCGCATCGCTACGCACCGAAGAAGGAATGTGATATCAGGTCGCCTGTCAGCTACGCGCTACGGAACTCAGAATGGAAATAAGGAAAGGCAGGCGAACCATCAAACGCAATCCAGGCCGGGGCCGGATGTCGCCGGATCAAATGTCAAGGACACTGGCGTCATTGTCAACAGTGCCGGCGTAGGTCTTCCGCTCGGTGCAGGATACGGAGCGCGTCAGTGATACTTATCTTCATTCAGCGCTTTATTATTTCCACTCATTTCTCACCTTCTTGCTGCCGCCATTTTCTCTGCCGGTGTGGCCGGTTCTTGGGCACTTTCTGTCTTTATTTCTTTTATGCTTACTTATCTAATCACGATCTCCCCGCCCCGGGGTGGTGGGGAACAGTGTTCGCTTGCGTTCCGGGTTATTACCGGGATGCTGTAGGTGAGTAGTAGTAACTGGTAGTAGATAACGTCAACGATACCCGATGCTCCGGTGCTCCTCGCGACCGTTTGATCCTGTCAATCACTCCATTAATCTCGCCATCGGCCGCCGTCGAATGTTTGTCGCCCCTCTTTTGGAGCGCCAATAAACCTTAGTGCCTAATTTACTGTGAAATGGAACGTAGTGAACGTAGCCCGAGCCCGGGCGCCCGAGAGCGCACCAACCCGTGTCCAGGAAGTCAATTTTCCCGGATTTTTGATTAGTGGACGGGCGCGCCTCGTTGACGCGGACGGCGGGAAATGGCGTTTGGCTTGACGGGCTTCGCGACCTGCTTCGGTTCGCCGGTGTGCCGGTAGAAGCGGTGCTTAGCGTCAAACTGGTTGTAGTAGTCCTCGAAACTGCCGCCAAACGGTTGCTACGGAAATGGGCACGGTAATTGAATAATCGGTGGGGGAGAACGAATCGCTGCTCGGCAACATTTTTCACCGAGCGAGCCACCATTTTGAGCAAAAAGGTGACCAACACGTACCTTCCAAAGCGACCCACTGATTGCACTTCCGTCGGACGGCGTCCAACCACCACCGCTGGTCCATCCACTTCCGCTGCCATCGAACGATGCCACCACGGACGGGTGTTGGTAGTTCAGCCCATTACCCACGGCGGCGACGGCAGCTGTAACAATCGGTTCGGGAGGGGAAATCGAATCGGTTCGGCTGATGCGCCTAAAAGTATGCAAACTCACCCGCGTGGTGGTAGCTCACGTAGTCTTGCGCTAATCTCTGCCGGGACGACGACCACGGACCATCATCGATCGGATGGGGTGGCAACGGGGAGTGCTTCAGCGCCACCGGCAGTCCCACGGGGGGGGACTTTTTCTTTTTGTGAGTATTGTAGTCGAAATTGAACACCGCGTAGTTCGGGATGCGCAGCTCCTTCACGATCGGGACCTTCGGGATCGAGCTGGCGTAGGTAGGCGTAGGCCGCCCGTAGGGCGCCCGGTGGTGCGGATAAGGATAGTCGTGTAGCAGCAGTTTGTCGCCCGCATGCGGAATCAGATAGGTGGTATCGACCGTGGCCAGCGCATTATGGCTGTACTCGCCCTCGGGCGAAGTGTACCGGCTGTCAGGCGTTTGCACGACGCGGAACGTCGGCCGAGCCGTCCGCTGCTGATGCGGATACACCTGGTGCTGCCGCTGCTCCAGCAGCACCCCGTCCGGCACCGCGATCCCGTCCGTCTGCAGGCGGTTCAGCGCCAAACGGTCGGTCAGGAAGGCCGAGTCCGGTATCTTGCCGCCGGCGTGCGGCAGGACCTGCTCGCGGAACAGCTGACGTTTCTGGGGGGGGGACGAGAGGACGAGGACGGTAACACCGTTGCCGTTGGCCATCCGTCGCGAGACGCACCAGACACTTACCCTGATTATGTGGGACAGCGCGTAATGCTTGCTCAGCAAGATCGAGATTAAAATAATGTACAACGAAACCTTCATCCTGTCCCCCGTGTGACGCGCTGTGTTGCTAGCTCTATCCTGTAACGGAACACACCGTGACCTAATGAAACCTATGCGCCGAATTAGGGGGGCCGTTTGAAACAATGCCAAAAGCCATCCTATCGTCAAATCCTCCCGAGCCACCCGAGCATGGCCTGCTTTTCAACACATCCTACGTCCCTTCTCAAACGCACAATTAATCCACAGAGTGAAAGGGCCGCATTCGGAGCCGAAGACCAAAGTCCCATCCGCAGTTGGACCTTTGGTCGCACCTAATCTGGCCCGGTAAAGCCAGTTTCTGTTTCACTTTCTGTCACAGCATCGCACGCAAAACGTGACCCTTTTCGGTAGGGAAATTATTTATCCACCAACACCGGCATCCGGCGTACGGCGTGCAATTCATCCGGAGCGCCACAACAGGATACACGGGCCCCCGTCGATGCAACACCCGCCTTCATGCCCTCCCCGTACCGGCCGGGGGCAAGATGACCCGTCGAGCGATGGGAAAATTGAAATTCAATGCATAACGCACATGTTTCGGGGTGGGAAAAGTTTCGACAGAGTTCGGCACAGAAACTTGTTCCACCCACTCTGACCCTGGCCGGACACGGCCGGGCAAAAACCGAACACACACCCGGAACCCGATCGCCAGCGGTGCCAGCTGTTGTTTGGTCGACATTTGTTATAATGAGACCGAAACTTATTCATGGTTACGGCGAACTAGCCGAATTCGGTTCGGCCGGCTTCGAAGGGGCCCTTTCGAAGGAACCTGCTCCCGGACACGCACGCACAGGACCCCAGTGGGCCACACCGTGGGCCAGCATATCGTACGCATTGATTTATTATTCTCACTTTATCATATGTTTATCCGATTATAGATAGCAGCTTCACCTTCGATACAGACCGTCGATATGCTGTGGCCGTGGCCAGCATGTCGGTAGTGCGGTCACCTTTCATCAGCCTCGTTCTATTGTTCTTCAAGGACCGGCACGTGGCGAGGCCGGGGGGGGGGGGGGGAACTTTTAGCAGCAGCAGCAGCAGCAGCACTGTGTTGATTCTTCGTATCACTCGGTCGTACTGACCGTAGCTTCCCAGGAGATCACCATCACTTACCCGATCCAGTCCTACGGAGCGTAGTAGCACTGACAAAGGATTCCCGAATGGAGCCCCTAATACCGTGTATCGATTGCAATCAAAGCTAGGGGCTGGGAAAACGTCAGCTAAGCTTGGAGCAGGTCAATCGCCAGGATCGATACGCCAAATAGCGCATCTCTGCACGTAGAAATATGAGTACGGCACAGAGTATGAAATTATGCTGCAAATTGAAACAGTGCTCCATTTTAGGACAGAGCCATTATCTCCACCATCATCAGGCGGATTAACATTTCATCTCGGTTAATGGTCCCACAAGTGGCAAGTTACAGTGGTGACCCCTCAGCTCTGTTTCTTCTTTCTCTGCCGCAGATAAATTTCAATTTAAGATTCCCATAAACCAACAAAAGGGACGCCAGACAATTGTAAATCCTAGCCACTGGTCACCCCTCGTCGGTGGTGAGCTTTTCGGTGTTGAAAGCGAATCCTTGCTTCAACTTTGTTCCAAATAAGACCACGGACACGGACATCCCTCAGAAACTGTTGCTGGTGGGGACCGTCGCGCTTCAATGAATGCCCCATGCGATCGCTCTCTTACCTCGCTTTCCAAGGAAGTCTGGGATAAATGAAGATGTCTTTGTTTTTTGTCTCCCCAAACCCCACACTAACCATTAACTGTCCCAATCCGTCCCGCCCCGCCCCGCCCGCCGGTTAGTTGTGTGGCGTTCGTTATTGTTGTACGACTGTGTGATGACTCTTCGCAGTCAAACGCCACTCGGGTGGCCCCCCTCTTAAGCCCCGCGGATGCTCCTCACGCGACCGTTGCTGCTGCTGTGGCCAGGACAAAATAAACCACACACAGACACACAGCCACACCGATGGTCCCGTTGGTGAAGCGGAACAAAAACCTCTTTTTCCCAGTGATAGCAGATTGTTTACTGAATGGCTGAATGGCTCGTCCTCGGCCAGGTGGCCAGCCCTCGTCGTGGAGCCCGCCGCCCTGGAGAGCACAGCTAAATTATAATGAAACAACAACATGGAAGAAAATTAAAGGGATAAAAAGGAAACCCAAGTGTCATTGTGCTGGCTGGATGGCTGGCTGGCGTCATCATGTCACCCGAGGCAGGTTTCTTCTTTCTCTGAAAAGATCCGCTGCCTACGAAGGAATGCCAGGACACCAGCCGACCCTTATGCTTCGCCGCCGCTCGTCCGCTTGATGATGCCCCGAGTCCTGTGTGAAGGTAACTAGCGCCATGCCATTTCAATGGAAAAGCATGGCCATACGAACGAGGACAAGTGTTTGCGAGGAGGTCCGTGCAGAGGTCCTGTGGGATCTCAAGTCCCACGCTTCCCACGGCCAACCCCCCGGGGTGAGGCACTGACAAAGGAGTAGAAAGTAATAATTGAAGGCATACAAAATAGAAACAAATGCTCGTTGCTCTAGTGCGAACTCGGAAGGTGAATGAACGACGACGACGACGACGACGAGTGGCTGACAAAAGATTTGTGTCGTTTTCCGGATCCGGGAACCGGACAGTTGGCCCAGTCCGGCAAACAAGCGGTGGGGGAGCGCGTGGCAAACCGCGACCGTTAGTGCTGGGTTGGAGTGCGATTCGGCACTCCGGAGGTAGTCCACGTCACGGAACGACTTGAATCGGTTGATTCCTTGTTGAAGCCGAGACGCCCAGGAAACCTTAATTCTTGGGAACAAAACCACACACACACAGCGTATCCTTCAAGCGACAGCAAAAACGGAAATCCTTGGAAGGTGTGAAAAACGATAGTGAACTCCTAGTGCTGGCGGCGTGCTGCCGGCGGCGGGAGGGTGCGAAGGATTCTACATTCAGCCTTTTGCACGTGCCCGACACGGGCGATGCTGGCAGAACGGAGCGTATGCGAGTGTCTGGAGTTAATCCGGAGCTTTGGTATCAGATAACACTTTCGGTTTGGGGCGTCCCGAGAGCGGCCAAAAGTCTCCTGCTCCTTCTACCGGCTCCGAAATGGTATTGCATCAAAAATTCACATTCATTACAGACTATCACACAAAGGACTTCATCATCTCCCATTTCGTGATTATGTGTTTGGAATAATTCATGCCCTTTTCATTGGAACTAGAACCCTGTTTTGGTGTTCTGCAGCGGACGAGGCGGCCATTTTATTATTTCACGCTTCGAAACAACGAACGATCCCAGTAGGCTACTTCCGAACTTTTTGACGTTTCAACCAATCAGCAACAAAATCAATAACCCCCGTTAAATAATTAAACATAAATAGAAACCGGAATTGGATTCAATTAACTTCGAACTTGCCTTGGCAACTTAAAAACAGCAAACAAACTTGCGACTCTATTGTGCACAGTTTGAAACGTGGGCCTTCACTGCTCGAGGCGAATTTCAGCAAACATCCAGTGCCATTGTGTTCTAAAAATACCGGAAGCGTCTAAATATACGCATCCTGTGCTAAAGAAAGTGCGGCAACGCAATCATCCGTAGATTAAGCCGTCTCGAACACCAAAATTGAAACCCTCTCAACAATGGCGCACTCCATTTTGGTCCATGTTTTTGCCCAACCACCAAATATCCTTCCCGACAACCCCGGGAACCTGGTGGATTCCTTCGAGGCATTTACGTCGTAGTCGTCGTCAGGAAACCATGGTCAATTATTCATTAGCCGCATTGTGTGTCCCCGCTGACCCATTGGCGATTGCCGACCGACGGCCGAGGAGCGCGTGGGGTCCTCGACTGCATCCGTCAGCGTCTGGGGCGTTCCAGGGCCAACGTGAAACAATTTGCACCGGACCAGGAGTCATTTGGGCAGGACACTTACTCGAGTGGCGCTGGTGGCACAAAAATTCGAGAAGCTCACATTTTGGACACACAACTCCGCACCGAACTCGCCGAGGCAATCGTGGCAGAGTGCAAAAGAATGCTGGCCACCATTAGTCTTCATTAGTTCCCATTGCACCGCCGCCTTTCGGTCCTGTCGTGTTGTGTGCATCCTGCCGGACGGTTTTGGCGGAGTGTCTGAAGTCATTTCCCCTTTGCGCTGCGCTGGGCCACAGCTCCGGAAAATGGTCTTCGCAACAAAACTGTCTCGCATTAACCGAAGCATTTACGCTGCACTTGGCTCCCAATCTAAAGTGGATCCTGCTAACGACGGGGACAGTAAACCGGCCGCCAGCTCGCCACTCGCCCGGGGGGGGGCGGGGGGGGGCACATCTTTATGCGTTCGATGAACGCTCTTATCGTGCCTCAAAGAGCATGAATTTTACAGCTAGCCGAACTCGTTAATTAAAACCGAAATAAAGGAACTCTTTCTCTCTCTCTCTCTCCCTCGAGGGATCTCTCTCGGGATCCCTTTTTCGGGTGGCACACTTTCGTTTATATTTTAACGGTGGAATTAAATTTATCTATTTTCATAAAACAATGCCGGGTGGAAAATTCAATTCGTCCACACTCTTTTTTTGTCTTGTCGTCGGAAGGAGTTCCGGTGCCTCCGTAAACTGGAAACGATCTCGAGTGCGGAGAAAAGCACCGAAATTTACGATAATTGATCATTTTAAAACTATAAAAATTAACTCGAGCCTCCCGGAGAAGCCTCCCACGGCGGCAGAAAGAACAAACAAAACCCGTCCCGGTGTGTCCGAAGCCCACTGTCGGCGAGGCTTCGTTAGCAACAATATCGAAATTAATATTCATGAGCAGAAGGGCATTATTTTCCGACCGTTACTACATTCCTCCGTGTATCTTTCGCCGGCAAAGGCGCTAAGAGTCCGTTCCCACCAACGTGACCGCCTCCTGGCAACGACTGGAAGGAAGCGAACGTTGCTTCCGTCGTTGCAATTTTTAGTTCGCCTCGAAGAACTGCTCGTTACAGCACCGAAGAAACGGAGCTCTTTATACATCACGACGCTGTGTTCGGGATAGTTACAGACAACTATCGTACCGTTCTTCGAACCGTTCACAACCCGGGCTTCCCGGACTCCCCAAAGCCTAGTGCAAAGTGGGTACCACCGTACCACCGTAAGGATATTCCGACCGTATCACTTCCGGCCACCTTCTTCACGACGACGACGACGGCGCGATTCATGGTTCTGGTTTAGTCGTTAAGTGTTATTGGAGTTTAAAACAGTTTTGCTTTTATTTATTTAAAAATCTTCTGCCCTTCTTCTGCGCTGTCCGACACACACGGTTTCGGATTTCACCTGCACGCGCCGTGGCCTCGGCCCCGGCTCTCGACGATCCGACACAGCGTTGATATAGAAGTGCCCGTACCTGATTTCAGCATGATAGCGCCAATAAATTTTGCCCACCCCCCTGCGGGCGTCCGAACCACGACCACTTACAGACAGTGAGGGCGCCAAAGAAAGAGTCCTCGAACCGTTCGCCCGCAGTTGGCGGAAAAATCTGCCAGCAGATCTGTCCGATGCTTAATATTGCCGATGGGAAAATATTTATAGCGATATAATTTTCCTCCACCGATGATATTATCTTCACCCCGGGGCCGTCCGTCCGTCACGGCGAATATGAATCACTATCCGGCGGCCGGTGGCCGGCCAGAGCCGACCGGAACGTGACTCTATAAAAATACGCACGGATCAACCGATTGGGATCGGCCCGGCCCGGCCCGTGGGCTTCAACAAACACAAACACAGGTTGCCAACGTCAACCGGAGACCGAACGAACGATCATCCTTTTGGCGAGGTCCTTTTTCTTGTTGCTGCTGAATGGCGCACTTCATTAGCCCTATCATCGTCGTCGGGCCCAGGCCGGGAGCCGGGTTCAACTGGTAGAATTGATGCAAATTGGCTTACCCAAGAACCACTTGATACCGGTTTATGGACGTTTTATTAGTGTAATAATGGCTTAGTTCAAATTAAAATTTATGTCCTTGTGTTTTCCTAATAACAGATCAACAAACTTCACACTCACTCCTGTTCCGTTCTTTTTCACAAGGGCAATCGTTGAATGGCAAAAATTACACCAACTAATTATTCAGTGGACAACAGCATTCGGCTCATGTCGCTCTTGAACAAGAGAGCATCTCAAAGCCCGTGTCTTGCGTCGCAGATCGGGTCGATAACCAAGAGCACCGATTTTCCGCAACCCATCCGTGGCTACGGGCGAACCAAATGGCGAATAGTTTGGCGGTTCGCAGCATTCCCGCGGTTTCCCCATTCAAACACACTCAAGTGCACAGAGAACAGACCAAATCGCGGCCTCGGCCTAATCTCATCAGCCAGCCCAGCCCAGGATGGAATGCAGCGCACATCGTAGATATTTCCCGACCGTACGGTCGGTGTGCGGTCCTTGCGGATGCTAAAGATAATCAATTTGCTGTTTGCACAACCGAGCGCACCGCGCGTTGAGTAAACGATCGCAACTAATAGCAAAACGAACCGTCAGATGAACACGTTTGGGTTCAATTACTTATCACCACCCCCCCTTGAGAACGAGACTCTTCAATCCGCCGCACGCAAGATTATCCGCCGCACGACCCACGACGCAGCCCACGATATAAACCGAACGTTAATTAGATTACGATAATATTTTCTCACCTTATCGCAAGGAAACCCAAAGGTGGGTCCCCGAAGCAGTCGTCGGCCACCTCAGAACATGACACGTTGATTGTGAGACGTGTATGGGCCTCGTGCGACACGCCTCATAACCGACCCCGACTAAGGACCCCATAAAACTCAGCATATTACAGCCCGGAAGGAAAGGGCTTAATCCGTTCGAACAACAAACGCCACATGCCCGAACGGCTTACGGTGATCGGGAACCATTAACGGGCGGACGCAGTGCAAACATCCCGAACCGGTATTGGCGGTTAAAAACGGTGATTCCTTCGATTCTTAGCGCGCCATTTGGCACCATTAATCAGACTTATGGACTCTGTTTGTGCAGGCTGCCATTTGTGTTTTGAAACACCGTCCACCTCCGTTCTGTCGGGTCCTAATTATTCCTAGCTCCGGTGAGGTCTGCCGCCACATAAAAGAGTGCTTCATCGACACGGTCCATTAATCGTTCCGAGTGTGCTTTCTTGTTGCCAAATCTCGTCAAGTTCATCCCGTACCCGAATGCCACAAACTCTCTATTACGAAGGACGAAAAAGTTTACAACAGCATCAGGCTTCGGGTAGCTTCAGAGAGATACTGGCACGAACGACTCATTCGTTACAGATTTTCAACCGGTCGATAAACTTTTATGGATCCCCAACTGGCCAACTCCTTAGTGCAGGATGCGTGGATGGATGTGGATCCGACAATCGGTATATAAATTGAAGTCGATTGATATTCATCGTTTACCGATCAATCTTTCGCCATCAGGAGGAAGGAAAGTAACCTCGCCCGGTGATCGTACAATAAATTTCTAATTTCTTCACCAATTAAGTTCTGTTAGTACACTCAACTACCATTCCGATTCCGTCGCAGCCTATTGTGCACCGTAAAAACGGCAGAGGGTTTTCACGGGCACAATAACGCGTCACAGCTTCGTAACAATGCGCCATAAAACCACTTCATAATAATCGCGGCGCATCGAGAGGTAGTTGGAAGGAATTGCCCAAGCCATACGTCGTCGTCATCGTCGGGGGTCGCAAGACGCAAAGGGCTTTCAAACTAAAGACATCATTTACGCTCGCACGGGACGGGAGCTAAACTTTGATGAGCATTCATTAAACGACGAAGAAAACTTCTCACATTTCCCAATCAGCTGGAGCACCAGCTCCAGACTGCTGCTGCTGCTGCAATTATTGGCGGTGGTCGCGAGTCGAGGCCACACTTCAAATCCACTACGGCTCCAGATCGGCCCATGTTACACGCTAGCTGTGATTCGTGATGCCACAGGTACACCAAACGGTACGGTCATTAAATCTTCAGCCGTGCCCACTAATCATCGCAACACACGCACCATATGCGCCAAGCTGAGTGCAGTGCCGCCCGAGGTGCCCACGCACACTCGAGAACTTGTGGACCGAAGGCTCGACCCGTCTCGCCCGAAACAGAAGTACAGCTTCAGTACCAGAAGCGCACACCGAGCTCTGCAGCTGACGAACTGACAAATGGAAATCGGATCCATCAATAGGAGAAGAACCAATAGCGAAGAACCACGGACGGAATGGAGAGTGCGTACGCGCGCTTTTCCCAATTTGACAGAATGATGAATGGCACTGGCTGGCTTCGAAGCTGGCTGCGAGGCTCCGTCTCTATTGCAACATCATCTTGCTGCTGCTCCGGCTCCGGCGCTGCTCATCATCATCATCCGCCGCGGGGCCACCATTTCGCGATCATCTTCTTCTGCGCTTCCCTCCGCGAGGCCATTTATCAACTCGCACACGTCACAAAACGGTAGTTAGCTGCTAATAAATTTCCATCTCCCATTTGGAAATGAGATTATAATGCCCCCACGTGGGCCGCTTCAAAAACGTCTTCAAACCCGGGGGGGTGCTGAGGGTTAACTTGTTGTGGTAACCGAGCCGAGCCGAGTGCCGAACGTGCTCCAGTAACCGCCAACCAGCTGAAACCAGTGTGCTGGACGTGTTTGGGTTTATTAGGGGAAAATATTGTTTTCTGTTTGTTTCAAGGAATCGGAACCCTGTTTCTGAATACCGCTCGCTTTCGTTTGGTTGGTATTTTGAAGTTAAATTCCAGGGTTCGGCAAGTTCAATGGCTCCCGGCCTCCCATTCTGGTCGCTGGTCGCTGGTTTATTTGATGCTAGTTCCTTCGCAGAACAACGGCCAAATAAATATGGAAGCCATTTTCATTAGTTATTCCGGAAACTTTTCATTCCACCAACAGCAGAAGGCCATCCAGTTGGGTGTTGGCCAGCGCGATCGATTTGGCGAAAAACCGAACCATTCTTGCAGGTCCTGCGGTTGGCAAAACCTGCGTTCTGGTCCTCTGGCTCCCGTGGGTCCAAAACGAGACCCCGAACAGGCAACGCGCACACACACACAGACACAAACCCCGCGCGGGATGTGGCCGGGAAAATCACGGCCATAAATTTTCACCTAAAGCTTAGCCGAAGCGGATTAAAATTGAATTTATGAAATTCATGTTACGCGCGTGTTACAATCGCCACCGGGGCTCGCCACTCTGTTGAATGGCCGTGGCCCCGCCGTGTGGGAGATTAGAAGATGCTTTCTCTCTGTCACGTTTTGTGTGTGTCTCTCTCTCTCCCCCGGGGGTAGAATGTTTGCCCCACATAATGCCACCGAGAGCACACACCTTGGCCCTAAGCCCGCCAGTTCCGAGGGTGATCCACCAAATGATGAACGATTGGTGTCGCGGGTCGCGGGAGCCTTCGCGGCTTCGTGTGGTCGAACTTTATGAACTGTAAATTACTTCTGTCAGCCAGCACACACACACACACACGCTGCATGGCGCTGGCTTTGCCATGAAAACGGACGAGTCTCCGACGACCGTCGGCAGCACCTGAATCTTCATCGCGCGCGAGGGAGACCCCAAACTATCATAAGTTTTGGCTCTGCTTTTTGCTCAATGTTGGGGAATGTGTGTATTCCGGTAGCCGAAACATTGTAGCACCGCAAAAGTTCATCGGGCATTTTCTTATCAACGACAGTAAACAGTTTTCGACGAGGCCTGCTCGGGGGTGACCCTAACACCGGCCACGTAATCCTGTGATGCCTTTCGAGCATTATTAATTTCCTCCGTCAGCTCAGGTTACCAAATTGGGCTGCCTATTTAGTGCTTTTTGGCAAACGGCTCAGTTTGACAAAGACCCGCCGATCGAACACCGCAACCACAACCGGGGTTTGGGTGACAAACTTGGCTTGACTTGGGCTGACCGCACTGTAGCACTGTAAGCTTGAAATAATCATTAATTGAAACGATGATGCGTGCGATTCGTGGTCCGATCATGCTGCGAACATGCTGGCAACATACGACGCTTCGATGCGAACGACCTTTGAAAACGTTCACAGCGCACAGTAAGTTGTTGGCTGAACTTGAGAAACATTCGCATCGCCACCGCGTTGCCACACATTTCGTGTCCCAGCAGGTGAGAGTTGCGGTTTTCGCCAGAATGGACGCAAAGGTCAATACCAGTGTTCAAAGAGCGTTAAATCCAAAAACCAATTCCATATTTCATACCGTATGAAGAGTCCCCTTTAAATTGTCCTTTTTTATGATCAAAGAATATCGTCCCCTCGGTCAGAGTGTTATCACATTATTTATTCATTCGTTAGCACGACAAAAAGCATTGAGAACCGTTCCCGGAATCACCGGGGCCAATGGCGGCAGTGCTTTGCTTAATATTCGACAAGCGTCTTCGGGGGGCACGGTCGAAATATTCACTTCATAATGCAAGCGGTCAACATGGTACGAATTATGTTTCTCCCAATCTTGGCTTCGCAAGCTGCTTGGCAACAAATCACTGCGAAGATGCGGATGAGAAAGGTGCGGAAAGAAATCACAAAACAGAATCAAATCTACGTAATTGAAAGCCGCGACGCACCCGTAATGAGCTTTTGGCCGCGCCTGGTGACCTGTTCATTTCCACGTTCCGGCAGCGCGTCACTTTCCGTCCTGTCGTCGTCCTGACGAGGCAACACCAAATTCCTGTTTGCGCACGGCCTACTTCGTTCTACTTATTTTGTCAAAAGGATCTTGATCGGGGCGTTCACTGCCGCGTCGTCGGCCGTCGTCCTCGTCGGTGCCGTGCGGTTCCTAGAAGCCTGGTTCCGTCAAATCGCTTCCAGTTAATATTTCTTTCGCACCATCCGCCGGCGAACGAACGGAAATAACTCCATGAATTGATCATTTTCCACACGATGACCATTTAAGAACGAGGGTTTTTCATTCTACAGGTCTCCCTAGTAACAATGGGTGCTTCTGTTCACCGACCGACCGGATAAAATAAATACCGTTTCCAGGAACAACAACCAGGGCTCTCCCACGAAGCACATTTCGTGCAATTCTGGAAAACAACATCGTGTCCCGTTGGTCGTGGGCAACAAGTCTGCCATTATGTTGTGACTTATCGACACTTGCAGACACAAACACAGAAGTAATCTTGTTCCCTGGATTATAATTTTCCTATCGCAGGTTACTATGATCAATGTATTTTCAAAGACTGTCAGACTACTTTTACTAACTGACAGCACCGATTGTGACAATCGAATATATTATTCCCTCGACCTGGGTTAGAAGTGGCTGTTTAATAAAAGTTTGTTTTTCTTTGCTAACAAACAATCCAAACACAAATAATGGTATGCAAATAAATTCACAATAATTTAATCACTAATATTTACCCTCGCCGACGCCGAAAGGGCGACGGCACATTGGCGCTCTTGTTTGCTCCTGTTTCGTTTGCCTTCCTAACACTGTTGGCATTAATTTACCAATTAAAATTTAATTACTCATTACGTTCGCTTCAGAGTGCGCCTCTCTCGCGTGCCCCAACTCGTTACGGTTACGGTGGCGTACAATTTACAAAGTGACAACTCAGACCAAGAAGCCGACGTAACCCGACGAAACGCAACCGAATGTCCCAAAACGGCGCCCAAAATGGCCGTCCCTCCTAAGGTTGCTCCTCATCCGTGTTAATTTTGCAACCTTTCCAATTAGCTTTGACTTTAGCGCCCAAATCCCTTGTCAGCTATGTTTATGATTCGCGACCGGCCAGAATTTTCTGGGACAAATGCAGGACAGGTAGCAGCACTCGGGGTTGGCCGTTGGCGATTGTTTTTAAATTAACTAAATGAATCTTCATTGACCAACTAGTGGCAGGCTAGTAAGCAGGTTCAGGGATTTAAACTGTAACGTTTCGTTCTTCGTTTCCATGACTGATTGGTATCAAGTATTGTTTCAATAGCACCATCGCTAAGACTTAATTTCGACCGTACGTCATAGGGCATGACCATCGACAGGTTTTTGCTACCTTCAACGAAAAACCCACCTTACAAATGCTCGCGGAATGTCGCCCATAAGAAGCACAAGGCCCTCAATTTGAAACAGAATTGATTGGATGATTGCCTTTTACTAACCAACCTTTCTTTCTTTCTGCTTTCGTCCCGTCCCGTCCCGCTCCCTGCAAACCACTGATCTTTGGTTTGCATTGACCCCAAAGCAAGTTTCCTGACCAACAATATAAACAGGAAGTAGAAGGAACCACTTGATGCGGAACACACAAAAATCAATATCTTCCGTGCAGTCCGGCAGACTGCACTTTGCTGCGGCGCACAATCACAGACAAATGCATCTAATCGAATTAAATTTACTTCGCCATCGCCGTTCGAATGTCACGGACGTTGGTGCTGCTTGCCGCAGACAGATGTCCTTCGCCGCCAAGAAGCGCCAAGAACCAACCCACGTGAAGATAGAGAGAAGGAAACCGTTGAGCCATTGAGAGGTTGAGAACAGCACAAAACGACCAGCCAGCCCGCAGCCTGCAGTTCTGATGGGGCGCCGAGGTACCGAGAGATGCCACTTCCAGATACGGGAAGTGAAAAGGGACACCCGGACTGGGAAAAAAGATGACAATTGGAGCTCCTTCAGGAAACGGTGTAAGAAACGGAATGGACCAAAAGTGGAAACAGCAGCAATCATAAAAATTTAAATTGAATGAACCCACTCGATGGTAACTTTCTTTTCTCCACAATTCTCAATTATGTTTCTTAGTGGGCATGATGCAGATTGGCAGATTGATGGCACAAAATTGTTGGTGAGTTGTTCCTAATTCGTGAAACTAAAGTGCCATAGCTGCGTTCGTTGCTGTCCATTGTCTTTTGGCAACGTTTGTTTTTCTCTTCTCCTAACTAATATGTTGCAACATAATGCTGTTTTTTTTTCGGTGCTTCACGCCCTTGGCAAGGCAATAAAGTTATTACTTCATCGCGAGCTCGCGCGTTAATCTGCGGGTCGAACCACCATGTTTAGGCCCGTTTTTCCGTTCTCTCTTCGGCCACACTCGCTTCACAGCACCTCCTCACACCACGTGTTCCGCAACCGCGTTACGCTAACGCTGCGTCTCGTTTCGCCCATTAGCAAAGCACTCATTCAAAAACCGAAAAACCACGATTAATACACCCATTCGGGTTGGGTGACCAAAGCTTGGCAGAGGTTCTTCTCCGCGCTCCGCCGTTATCTGGTTTCACCAGTGCGCGAGCATATATTTGCATAATTTCGTCAACATGGATGTGAATGGCGCAGTAGCGCCACCGCCCGTCGGTAGGCTTGTAAGATGAAACGTCGGTTCATCCATTAAGACATCATAATCTCCGCACCGTTCCCATGAACCAGATCCATTCCACACAATGCAAACCCGATGATCTTCGGGGGGAGGAAGAAAAAATAATGTTGTTTCTACGGACTCCACTCCTTTCTAATCGGTAGTTATCGTGCAGTCTCCTATTATCGATTCGATGTCGCCATTGATTCGATTTAAAGGCGCCCCAGACTCCTGCGCCTTACACTTCGGTTCTATGATCGTGCCAATCGAAAGGGCTCGACGAAGACAACCCTTTCACAGAGCGGGTTAATAGGACGGACGGTAGCATACAATTACTGGCGGGCGGTTCGTGAACCGCGGGGGGCCAAGCCAGCTCGTGATCTCTGTCGTCCCTTTTCGGTAAGCCTTTCACCGACCCGTGTCGTGTCTTCCACCGATCGGCATGATAACAACACCTCTCACTCACTTTGAACTACTGTTGGAATCCGGCGGTATCGGATTATGGCGGGAAGAACTCGGCTACGGATTTTCACTAAAATCTTGGCACCTGTTGCTGAGTAGTATTCGGCGGCTTTTTTCCTATTCCATTCTGCACCTGACCTGTCACGCTCAAGCACTCTGGGCATCAATCACTTGTTTCAGGGATAAGGCCACGAGTTTGCCTGGCGATCGTTTATCAACCAACACCTGCGCTGGACACCCGATACGGAGCGGTGCGCTGCACGAAAGACGAAAGACTACAACGCGCGGCAAAGCAACGAACGCGACCACGATCACCACCACGATGTGCGCCGTTCCGCGGGTTCAAACTCCAAATAGCGTCATTATGGGGCGCGCGGTTGAATTTTATGAAAACCAAACTCACCGTTTCCGACCGAGTGCCCCCCTCGCGCAGGCCATTTGGACGGACGCAGGGGCCCCCGACGCAATTGTTTCGGAGGGAGCCAGTGCTTTCGTGAGCTGCGGGTTTGTGACCGCGTCTTCGGACGCTCACCATTCACGCGCTGGTCCCCGGGCCCGATGAGTGGAGTCGTTTTTGTCTCAACCCCAACACCGCTTTTCCTTTTGGCCTGCACGTGCGGCTCCCCTTGAGAGATCGTGTTTTCGTTTCCTAATGCAATGGCAGAAGAGCCACTACGGAGCCTCCTCGGTAGCATGATGCCCGGTGGTGGTGGTGGAACGAATGAACGTACGATCGTCTTCAGATCCATAACGTGCGGCACGAGACCCATGACATGACAGGGGTCTGCTGGGGTTCGCGAATCTCACCACCACCCCCCGGGGGCCACACGACCATTCACACGAACTACATTCGATCAGCCGATCGATCACGGGCGCCCCCTCTGGGCAAACAAACACACCAAGAAGCGTTCGCTCGCGTTTGGACATCTTTTGACAAGGGATCCTCACCTCAAGGATGCGACCGGAGCTATTAGCGGCCGAGCGCGTTCTGTCAGAGAGAGGGCAACCCGCCGGCCATAAGTAGTGCGGGGTCCATAAACAAGCGAATGTATTCGTGCACTAGTTTGTGGCCACGGTTTGAGCCATTTCTCAGCCGCCAATAAAACAATGTGAAACGATATACGGGGCCATGCTAATAATAATGTTGCCCAGAAGTGCACGAAGCCGCGGGCCGGGTCGGGCCGTGTCGGGATGCTGAGAATCGTTTCACAGCGCGCCTGACACGACCTGTCACACGGCACGGCACGGCTCCGTTCCTTTGGTGCAACCTTTGGAACACTGCAATCAATCAATTGACACGTCGCTCGCTCGGCGGAAAAAAACGACAGGACATCAAGTGGCTAGTGGTGGCGGCGCCGTTATCCTGCAACCACAGCCGTTACATCATCCGGCGGCGGCGGCGGTGCTCGAATCACGTCGCGGAATTGTATCATGCCTGGGCGAAGAATATTTCTGCCAGCCACGCCGTGACCATCGCAGCCGGGGCGATTCTTCACGCTCGTCACGACTCTCGACGTCGGCGGCGGCCTCAGGGTTCTGGCCGCAAAGAAGATGTAGCGATTGGCCATTGTGCACGTTCGGTTTCACTTACGAGGTGCGAGAGCGCAGGTGCTTCGGGCTGATTTTGACACCTTCGAAAGGCTTCCCCCATCTTCTTCTTGTGGAGGTCACTTTTTTGGGAGGAGCAACTGCAATGGACTACCGTTTGACCGGGAATTAACCCGACAGCGGTTTCACCAGGTTTTATCATGCGCCTTATGGCCACAGAATGCGTGCGTTTCGAAAACGGACGGAGCCGTCAAACGGCACGGACCTGCGTCCGTTTGAATTGATTATTGCCCGAAACGTTCCGAAACAAGTTTGTTGTTGTCCCCGCCAAAATATCCGCCGTCGTACCATTGCTCGAAGTTAATCATGCTTATGCTGCCCACCGGACCGGACGAAGCGCGGTTTGTGAAAGGAAAAACCTTGGCACCTTGGCCAGCGCAGCGTGTATGTGGATGCCCCGTTCCCGGCCCTCGGGTTTTTGGGGCCACTTCCATCCTCGGAGCATAACTATTTGTTGATCATCTGCAACCAGAGGCTCCGGTCCGACCCCGGCTGGCAACCGCAACCGGGGCGCTTCGGTTAAAATAAATGATGCTTCCTTGGCTCACACTTGACCGAAAGGGAGCAAGAAATCGATTCAAACGCGTCTCTCGTGTGTGAGTGTGCTGCAGCAGCACCGTTTCCGCATTCCGCTAGCACCCGGACCGCCCAAAGGTAGGTCACCTTTCAAATCGCACCGGTGAACATCGTTTTTCTTCTGTCCGCGCTCGTGCAAGGTGCCTCCGACACAAATCATATTTTTCTCAACGGCAACGGCACGAGATGACCGATCTGCATCGAAAGTGAACGTTTCTCGCGTGCCCAGCGCCCCAGCGCCGTGTGCCGTAACTGCTGCTGCGAGGCTTTTGTAATACGAACTCATAGCGAACCCGGCGTGTCGTCGTGTTCGCTGTCGCTTCTCGGAGCAATCGCACCGAGGACACCCCACACGGGAGACAGATGCCCCAACATAATACGCCCCCTTGCAATCAGTCGGACGGACGGACGGACGGTGTGGTGGGCTCGGTGTGGCCGCTGACGGAAGGTAAATCGAATCGACTACCCCAGTGTTAGATGTCAATCGGCCGCCGGACGGCGGACGGAGCAATGTGAATCGATTCCGCTACGCCAGGCCGTCCCGGGCCCGTGCTCGTGCCCGATGCTGTCGATCAAACATCGGGGCCGGAGATTAAGAAATGCAACAAATTGTTACCGCAGATTAAGTGACAGCCCTTCTTCCTGCTCGCCTTCGCCCTAACAACCCGTCCAATGTTTCGTGGGGTTTCGTTTCCACACCATCGTTCCAAAAAACGCGGTGGGCGCAATCCGCTTACCTTGGGAACTTTGGCCATGCCAACACAAAGCCAACACAGTATGTTATTGCTTGTTTTGACTTGCCCTCGGTGCCACCCATTTATTGGTTTTAATTCGGAAAAAGAACGAAAATGTTGCGCCAAATTATCGTCCGGGAATGGAATAATGTCAACCCGAGCTTTGGTTTATACAGGGTGGTTTTCATTTGGTTATAAAAAAACGGCTTTATCTGAAAGCCGCCGAGTTAGATTCGTCACATTTATGTATAAAATACTATTTTGGTTGCAGGAAATTGGGAAATATAGAAAACAAATTTCCTTCCAAAGTGATAGGTCGACAACTCATTCGTCAAAAACACATTTCAATGAAGCAGTATTGTGATTCGGAAAATTTACACATCGTGCAAGAGAAGCCAATACACACACAACGAGTGACTGTTTGGTGCGGATTTTGGCTGATTGGTTCTTCGGTGAAATTGAAGCTGAGAACTTGGACGGCATTTGGTTTCAACAGGACGGCACTACGTGCCATACAGCGACAGCCACAATCGACATTTATGCTATGCGAACAAACCAGCAACTATTGACAACCTCAAGACCCAAATTCAACTTGCTATTGCCGAGATAGGACCAGATACAATCGAAAATGTACTCAAAAATAGGTCGACCGAATAGGCTACTGCTAAACCAATCGTGGTGGACATTTGACCAACATTGTTTTCCATAAAAAATAAATGGAAGAATTAACCTTCCAAATAAAAGTTCAAGCATCGAAAAATATGAAGCCGTTATTGTTTTATGAATTACTGAATGAAAAAGTGCACGCGTTTATGACCACCCTGTAGAATTCGATCAAATGGCTCAAAAGCAAACTGCTCCGATTCGGCAAGGCAGCCAGACCGTTTGAACCGGTACGTCCTGAGTGCAGTGCGCCAGATTGATACATTTTGTATAACATATTACTTTTTGGGCGGATTTGGCCGGCGCCGACCGACCATTTAGGTAGCCGACCGAGTTCCTCGAAAGCGTCATTTGCATCTCGAATTGCAGGTGCGTGAAATTTGGAAACTGTACGATAAAAATTATTATCGAAATTTGCATTTCAGTGGAACCGCTCACCGTTGCGGTCCGCATTACTGGTGCCGGGGACTGATGTATACATTGTATGCCCTGCGCTCCTGATTACGATGGCCAGCCCACGAAGGGCGGTGGAAAATTATCATGATGGTCGCGTCGACGTCGTCGACAGAAAATTTGTGTATCGCATTAACCATGGTTACCGCACGGACAGCCGGGCTGCGTTCTGCTGCGAGGAAAGCCAACCGATTGGGCGACAGGCGCAGAGGCAGAGGCTGCCAGTAATAGCCAAGCCCAGGTGAAACCGAAATCATTATCACATACGTTTTGGGGTCTCTGGCACTCGATTACTTCGGGATTTATACTACTTCAAAACCACCGGGTTTTTAGCGGTCCGACGTAACCGCCGTAACAGGTCATCCGGCGGACGGATAACTCGGATATCTCGCTGAATCGGTTAGTTCCGCTCAGCGGGGCCCATCTGCTCTTTCGCAACCGTTTGCCGTTTGCCGGCACAAACGCATTTTCTGCACCCTGCCATCTGCTCGTTTTTATAATTACTCCCCAAAAATGATACCACTTTGGCCCCGGTGCCGATAGAGAAAACAGAAAGAGGTTTTCATAACACGCGAACCCGATTTCCACCGATCTCACGATTTTCCGACCCGTTGCACCCAGATCCAAGTGGAAGAGGACTGCAAAAAAGCAAACAGTATGCTAGAGAGGACCCCAGGGAGGTGCAATAAGTGCCTACAAAAACACCTATTACTTTCAGTTTGCTCCAAATTCGGGCCCAAAGCTCGGGCCCCTAGGGCGTTTCCCAGTGGCCCAGCGGGTCCCGTGAGAACGTTGGTTCGGCTTCTCCAGGGGCTGAGAAAATTCACTGCATCAACACTACATGCAGCGCCCAACAAAACGGCAACAATTCATTCACGGCCAAAAACGACGAAAGCAAAACAAACTGGAACTAATTTATGCGCGAACAATCGCGTGTCTCTAGCCGTTGCACGCGCCGCCATTTCGTGGCGTGGCAGGTTTAGTAACTTGAGCGTTTTCTTTTTCTCGCCCAACAACACTCGCCGACGAGATAATGACAAGATAATCTGCACAACACAGATTATCAGCACCCTTTTTTATTCACCACCACCGTGTCACGAGAGTCGTCACCGACCGACGAGTCCTTGGGCCGTGCTGGGGCGCGCGCACCGCGATTATTCGCGATTAGGCAAAGTCGGCCCCATAAATCTGGCCCCCGTCTGACCATTTGTTAGACCTGCGCTGACAAAACAATAGATGGTTAAGGGATTTATGTTTTCGGGACAAATCTCCGTTCACGTGCCCCGGGGGTAAGTTTCGGCGTCACCGGCACACCGGGAAAAACGGAAAACTGCCCCTTCCCATCATCGGCTTGACACTTTATCGAGCTAAATTGCCACACGGGCTCACTTATTGGCTCTCCCCAAAAGGTGTGGAAAGCGCGTGGCCTACGAATAAAAAGTAATCAAATGATTCCCAAACCCGAAACCCGACAAAGAACGCGGCCGGCTTTCGTTTCCGAGTTCGTTTTTCGCCCTCCGGTTCACGTTTTCAATTGCCCGCCCGCTTTTTTGTGGGGTAATTGCCGCGTGAGGGCATAAAAAGGGCTGCCCCGCAGCATTGTCATTCGGCTGAATGATAACCGTTCAGATGCATTACGACGCCATTGTGTCATTGTGCAGTTATGCCACGGAATCGATCGAGTGTAACTTTAACGCTTGATCACAAAAACGGGGCGAAAATGGTAGATTTACGGTTCGAAATACCTCGATTCCTCCCTGCATTACATAAGTTTAAATTATCCGGAACCTTAGTACCCAAAAAAGAAGAGGGAATACTCCCGAAACAGCGGCGAAGTCGGTGGCTGAAGACTTCGACATCGATTGCCCCACACGCGGCATATGGCTTCATTAGCAGGGGTCCCTTTGCCCCTAGTGGGCCACCAGGTCTTTATCGCCATCGGGCGAGCTAATGTTGACTTCAAAGTTTCAGAAAACCAGTTAATGCCGCTCCAATCGTCGAGAGGATCGAGCGCGATATGCGCACACGGGCGCAGAGCGGCGCCTAATTGACAAACGCCATTGCAGAGAGACATTGAGGCGAACCGTGAGGCGAAGGTCGCTTAATTTTCATTTCCATCTGCGCGCCACCGCCAGTGAGTGGTGATGGTGATGAAACGAGCCCACAAGACATGCGAATGAAGATGGAATGGCAGCGCGTAACGAGCGTGTGCGCGCCACCGAAGACGAAGACGCAGCAACGGCAGCTTGACCCGGTGTCGTCAAATGCATCACTCTTCTCCGTGTGGCAGGCTCGAACCCAAATCAAACGATGCTCTCCATGCTCGCGGCCTACGCAGGCCTCGAGTCCAGCTTCCAGCGTCCTTCACGCGACGTGAATGCAAAAATTAATTAACATAAACTTGAGCCAACGGAGCGCTTTCGGGTCTGACCCCCCCTTTGACCGTAAGTCACACAGACCGCTCCCTGGATACAAACACCAGGGAGCCTTCCATTGTTTGGTGCCGTTGACATTGGTTTTTGTTCGATTCGACATCGATTATTCGGCCACAATTCGGCGTCGCTGGATTGGATCACGATTAAATTATCATAAATGCCGGGTCTCTTTGCTTTGATCGCGTAACGCTAATGGCGGTGCGAGCAGCCGAACTATGCTCCGTCGATCAAAAGTGTCCCCCATCCCTAACAGGGCCCCTCGAGCCCGTAACCGTTGAACAATATTTACAAAACCGAAAACACTCGCCCCGAATCGCCCCTTTCTTTCGATCCGACGAGGCGGCCATGGGGCGTGGGTTACTATGGCGATGAAATTCGTGATTATTGTTGCTTACAATCGCCACAACACTCGCCAGGGCACCGCCGGGGCTTCCGCCTTAAGTTGCCCCGCTGTCGGTGCACCTACCGATTATCTGCGGGCCGATCTTGGCTCACGGTTGCAGGGCACGAGCCACGAGGCCTCCCGCAGCAGCAGGCACCTGCTCCTGCTGCTGCAACTCCGTTCGCCCGTTTATGCTGGCGCTTCTCTTTTGTGCCGATGATGATGACGATGATGCAATTACTCGCCCGCGCCGCTGGAAATGGGCGCGATTCGATAGCGCGGTTCCCCTTTTTAAACAGTTAGATTGCGGCCTATTGCTCGCCGGTTCCTGGTCGTTGCTTTGCCTTTTATCAAACACAACTCGGTGCCACTCGGAAGAAAACGGAAAGTAGCACGCAGCTTTTCCTTTCATTTCATTACTTTCATATTTTATTGCTTGAGTCATCCTTACCTTATTCGGAAGAACGGATCCCGCAGGCCAAGGTCCACACGCACTACGCACGTGATATGGTAATAGGCGCGAGCGGCCTTCCGACGTGCGCCGGTTCCGAAGGGTTCTTGTCTCGGAGATTGTCTCCTTGTTTCCCGAAACACAAAAAAAATGAAGCACCCCCCAAAACCGAAGTTCAGTGCCAAAGTGGTTCATCTTGCGCACAATCGTGGCCTTCGACAGAAAAAGAGAAACATTTAGGAACAACGGCCACCATCATCACTGATGTTGGCAATCATAATCGTGTACCGAGTGCTGGGATGTCCATTACACGTTCGCGGCCGACCCGTCCCGTCCCGTCATCCTATCGGCCAATCGATCGGCACATTTTCCCGCTGATTTTACACCATTTATCTTCCGCCATCGTCGCCGTCGCCGTCATCATCATCGCCGGGCCGTCAGTGAATGGTGTGAATGTTGTGTGCGGAGTGTTCAGTATATTTTGCAGACGACCTCCACCGGCACCGGCAGTGGCCCGCAGATCGCAATCGCGCACCGCGGTGCGTTATAAGGACGGCGTGGGTTGCCATATGTTTCTTTTTTTTATGCTATGGCCTTCGCACTCCGCATTCCACATGACGATGAGCCCGCGGCGACGATGTCACCCAGCGGCCGCGGCCGCTTTACCGATGCACCCGGGGTGTAAAATCGGACGAAAATATGCACTCGCCGTGCAGATTGGCATTCGCTTCCTTGTGCATTCCGCTGCATATCATCTGAATCACTTTTTTATCCACCTGCAGCCAATCGGTCTCCTTTGGTGGGATCATCATTTTACGAATTGAGTCGTTTGGATGGAAAGTACCGGTTTTGGCTTCCCAGTCACTCGTGGGGCTTTATGATGGGGCTCTTATTTTTTGTACCCTTCTGGTGAGCAATTTTCACCACCACCATTTTCACCACGGCAGGCTGTCATTGCTGTAATTGTCAAACTCAAACAAATAATAAAGAAGTTTTCGTAGAGAGCTCAAATGAGCCACAACACCGGAAGTTTTCTTCAAGCACATGTTCAATTAACACCTTCGATGTGCTGAGCCCATCGAACGGACTTGTTTTATTTTTTATTAAATTCTTGAAAACAGTTTCCTTCAAAAATAAATAAATAAAAGACCTTTTTCCCTTTCTCTTTCCCTCCTCTTGATTTATATTGAATCATCAAAACCGTCGATATCGAGCCATAAAAACGCATCTACTACTTTGATGGTTCCCGCCGTGACGTGACGGCGAACTGTCACATTCTACGCGGCGTACGTGATCGCACGGCAAGGAATGCAAATGTGGACCCCATTTTTGTTGCCTCGAGCGATCAGTAATCTTCAGCGTCGATCAGCGTATAAGTCATTCGTAAAACGGAAGCTCCCGGAGGCACGGTCCGCGAACGCGTGCCGTAATTTTTTCGCACCTTTCGCGCCACACCACGACGGTGCCGATAAATCATTGGGCCACCTACTTTTTTTTTTCAACATCCCTTTTCTCACTTTTCGTTACGTGGCATCCCCCATTGGCAGAGCCCTGCGGGGGGGCGCCACAACAAACATCCGGCGCCTCGATGACGGTCAAGCTGTCAAAGAGTGTGACAGTCAGCCCCATTTCCTGTGGGACAAATTAATTGTTCCCGCGACAGCTTTGGCGCGAGCCAGAAACATCATTCGCTTTGAAGGGCACCACCCGGATTGGGGTTCAGAGACTCTTCGGAGCTGACGAAACACATTAACGCGCCGGACTAATTAAAGGTTGCCAGCGCCAAAGGCGGTGGGTGAAAGATGTCAGCATTTAGCGCCTCGTCATCGGGTGGATCGACCCACCAGTTGCTTGAACCAAGCGAAAAAAAAAACTTTAAATTGTTGTGCGCCGAGCGACTCGGCGATGAGACTTTTACCTTCCCGGAAGCCCTTAAAGACGCCACGGTGTTCGCTTTTAGCCGCCTCATCGGCCCATCGATCGTCTGCTGCTGTTGCTGATGTCTCTCCTTCACTCGCAAATAGCAGAATTGTACTTTTCGAACCGCTTTAATTTGCCGTTTTCTTCGTGTGCTGCCATAACCTCGTTTTTCATCTTTCAGCCGGATGGCCGGAAAAGACGCGCTCTCGCGTGATGTAGGGTGCTTTTCGACACCTTCTGGCGGTAAGGAGTGAGCGGGGAAAAAACCGGTCGTAATTAATCATCGTAATGAATTATAATAATGTCGTTACTGCGTACAACTGAATGTCGCTCGATTGCCGGTGCCGTTGCGAGCAGTGGCTTCAAGGAAACTTTGCGCAAGAATTAGCATTAAACGGAGACATCAGACACTGGCGTGTACACTTGTTAATATCTTAAAGCTCTGGGGCGATTTACATAACACGTCAATTACAGCAATAAATTGTTATCAACAGTCGCAACGGAACCGAAACTATTAGTAGTCGGTAAATCATGGTACAAAACGCTCGTAAAATCATTTAAGTATTGTGGCCCCCGAAAAATGGGATGCTCCGGCCGGTAAGCATTCGCACTCCCGTGTTTAATTTATGCCAACCCGCACTAATGGAATCATTTTTCTTGATTAGCCGCTCCCCGGGTTCCGGGTTCGGCTCGGCGTTCAGCACGTGTTCGATTTTCGTACAAACTGTTCGCCTAATGCAGCACAAACTTTGCTCTTGCTTTACGGACGATTACACCCATTAGTCCCGAACGGGCGGCAGCCAGTGGCAAAAGACTTTCGGAAACATTCCAGATGCGACACTACGCCGCCGCCGCCGCCCTCGTTCCTGCCGGAAGAAACCCCTTTCGTCGATAAATAGTGTTTGAGAACACATTACAAAATCATTGCCACTCAAATATTTGCATCCCCAGCGCAGCGCTCGGGTGTCCCCATTGTGCTACGGTGGTCGGTTCGCTCTCTCTCTCCTGCCTCAGTCCTCTTTTATATTTGCATGCATGCATATTTGCATTTGATGCGACGAAGTGCGACACCGTCATTCGTCGGCTGCCGTTGTGTACCTACGGCCGCCGCCGGCGTACGGAGTCTACGTTTCATTCTTCCGGATTTCAAGGCTGCCGCCCGGAACATTTGCGACATGCCAAAGTGGTTGGTTGGTGCGCCCCGCAGCATAATGAGCGCGGAAATGTAACGCCCCAAATGTGCGCCACATCGTAAGCCGCTAATGTGCGATCGGCGTGATGCTTTTCATTTAATCATGCTTTATGCTGCCGCTCGAGCTGCACTTATCGATTGCGTAGTTCGAAAGTCGATTTAGTTCGAAAGGAATTTTCAGACCCCCATCGCAAGGACGCACTAAACCTTGCTGACCGCGGTGGTTGCGTGATTTATAGTATTAAATCCACCTAATCCGCCTCCCCGCCTGTGATACCCGCCCGGGCCGTCCGTTCCTTCCCCCTTCGAGGGCGATATTATGTAAATTAGTGACCAAACATCATCATAGCCCGTGGTGCAGTTAAATGGGCGCTACCGGTGCTCGGTAAATATTAGTTATTAATTAAGCACAGTTAACCGAATTAGGAGCCCAGAGGGTCCTCGGATTCCATCGGTGCAGCAGGGGCGATGGCATTCGAAAATACCCAATCAATCCGGACAGCGAGTACAGCATTGTTCACGGCCGCAGCTTCCACGAATAATAAATCGTGCTGCTGCTGCTGCTGCTATTTCTTTCATTAATTTATTTCTAAGCTGAACAACCACCATTCACCGAGTGGCAGCCAATTCAAGTCGTCTACATGCCCTAGGAATGCCCCAACCGACAGATTGAGGAATTAATTAACGATTTTCTGTTGATTTTTACATTTTGTTCGATGGGCCAGTCTTTTTCCCAGTTGGGGGCTTACAGCGAGCGTCCCAGCAAATTCCATAAATTTAATTACATCTGCGGAATGTTCTACTTTCACTCTCTCGCGACCGGGAGAGTAATATGAGTCAGTGTAAATAACATATTTTTACTGTGCATCTGATTGATGGGAAACAGAGTCCAACCAACGGAGGGGACATGAATAAAAAATTGCATCCTTTATTTGTGTGTCTGTACACATTCATTCGGAAAGCCTGGCTTAAGTTTTATTTGGCTGGCTTTTTTACCATTTTCAGCCGACAGAAAAAAACGCATCAATCCATTAGCACCGTATGGATCGGTCAAGTGGATCCGGAGAGTTCATAAATTAGATTCGTGTCACCGAAAACCCTGTCAGCTCCCAAAGACACCACAAACACACAATTTGTTGGCTTGATTTGCTGATAATCCTTTCCGAACCTTCCGTTGAATGACTCCCGCCCCCGGGAGAGCGATTACGGATGTAGATCGATGTTTTCCGTCACGACGAATTGGGCTATTGGGCAGCGATTTCGGAAATGTAGCTACTCATTTTTCAAACCCCTCATTTTTTATGACCACCGAAGCGACGGGAGCCAGCCGTTTACTGTTTTGAACCCACTCTGGGGGTGACCATTCTCTTTGAAAGAGCCAATTTGTAGAGGCGCGTAAACTACGCTTACATTCACAACTTCAAAGCTGATGGAAGCTTACTTTCATTTTTGGTTTTAACGATTTGTTTGAACATATTTTACAGGTTCCTGGGCGAATCCTAATCAAATCTGAACTTGAGCTTAGAGTCCAACGGATCGCGATCGGTGCGATCTAACATTTACTTTATCGCATGCCTTGAGATCAAATCTAGACCAGAGTGAATGGCGTCCACGGCCACAGGAGCTCGGACAGCGAGCTTCCCTCGGACCCTTGCTCGGACGGACCCTTTTGCGTGGCACATTCCAACGATTCAGTCCAATTTCGGATCTATCGGAACACTTCCTTCACCGAGAACAGTCGACAGCCTTGGACCGGACAGACTCGAGACTTTGTATTCGAGACTTTGAAACCCTTCCCCTAAGGATGACACTGATGTGTGGCACAAGGTCAGACCACAACGGGGCAGACCACGTCGAAGTGAATCACTGAAAAGTGTTACGGTTACGCAAGCTTGCGCACGTTCTCGATTCATCAATGGGCCACGAACGTGGATGATGAAACCCTTCAAAAGCAGCGGTGTACTTGGCCCACTAGAAATGGCATCGGTGGCGATCGGGCCCATTAAAGACCACCTGATGATCGGATCGTGAATCGATGTACCTTTCTGGCTCGAATTTCGCCACGTGTAATGCTTTGTCACTTTAAAGAACGTTTGTTTCCAAAATGTCGCCAGTCCCCACGCTCAAGCCGCTTCACCAACTTATAAGGTGGCGAAAATATTACACCTCGTGGTTGGTTCTACAGAGCCCTTAAGCCCCCTTCATAAGTCAGCGCCCGAGAGGCACTAAACCACCGTCGCACCGTTTGCCAAACCACGAACCTGTTCCCTTGATTCGATCGGATCCCTCGTTCTCGTGCATTGTTGACCTGATATCATTGGCAGGAGAAAGTTTTCAGAACCCGATCATTGAATTACAACACATACCTGTAGCCCCGTAGAGTGTCCCCGAGCGAAAGGACCAGGGTTGGTTTGCGGTCGGAGGGAGCAACGCGAAACTTGCCGCGAAACTTTCGCAAACAGCTTCATATTCGTCACAAATCAACTCCCAAGAAGGTGTCCCGTGTAATCCAATGCCCCTTAACGCGCGACATGCCCGAGAAGGCAAGAAGGAGAATCGTTCGTACTTTGTATGCACGATGCGTCGCAGGATTCACTTGCGGTGCACTGTCTTGGCAAGAACAAGTTTGCCATACTTTTACACCACCATTTACAATCCCATAAAGAAGCGCCATGCTTCTTCTCGTTCCTTCCTACTAATTTAAACAGCCCTCCTGCAGTTCTCAGCGTGTGTCCTGACTCGAAGGTTTAAAACAATGTCTCCCATTCGATAACCCCGGGTTACAATTGCCGCACGTGTTTGCACCGATTTTGAATTTCATTTAAAGACACCCTGTGAAAGCTTACCATCGAGAACGAATGAGAAAGCTTTGCGTGGGAAAGCTCATTTTGCAAGAAACGTTCCATTTCGAGAAAAGGCGTTCAGGCCGTTTTTCGCTCTCAAGGGTTAGTGAAATATTTCATTATACTTAATTCATAATGCTGCTCTTTTATGACTTGATAATAAATGAACAGCTAGGACAACAATGCGAGTAATTACTAAAATTATTATTAATTATTAAAATATCCAAATTTTCTATTTTTTGTAACTCTTTTCTTTGTAGAAAGAGCCACTATTCATATTTTTTTTTTTTTTCAATATTTTCCCGATGCGGGAACCATCCTGTTTCTCCCCCTCACCAGGGGCCTGTATGGCAGGGCAGGGGGCAGGAGCGCGATGCATCATCGCCCTTTATTTAGTATTTACATAGCACATATTTACATATAGGACTATGCTACATTACATTACGCACATACACAAGCCGCGGATATAAGCGTATAAACATTCTCAGCTCCGCTACGAGGAGCTGTCAGTCCGTCGCGATCCGCTCTTGCTCTTCACAGCCGGTTGATAGGAACAAACGGTACCGGTGGTAAACATTCCGTCGTACAAAGTTGCAGAGTATTTCTATTGTAGTTTTTCGGCTATTTTAAAACATAGTTCGCCACACACAAAAATGGTGAGTCCCAAAACTCGAACAAAGAACGCGTAAAACGTTTATTCAAATACTCCCCGGCTGCTCTGCTGAACGACTAGTGAGAGTGAAAGTTTATTATGAACAGCTTACTGTGAGATTAATCATAACGACACTACGGAACATGCACTGACCGGAGGGGAAACACTAGCTTATCTGATGGCCACCGCAGATCAAGCCATAACGGCCACGGCCAGATCGCTGCGTTTGCCACCCCACGAGTGGAACGGATTTCGGATCACCACCTTCGGTTGCTTGTGGGCCCTCGGTACCGCTGTGCGTTTACCGCCCCACGGGTAGAACACCTGGCCGGCGTTTCGTTTGCCGCCCCACGAGTGAAACTTTTGCTTCGACACGTACTTTGGCCAGTCGCGCTTCTCCGGAAACGTGTTGCCGGTGCCACCACCGTCGTCGTCCGCATCGGTTTCACTCCTGTAGCAGTTGGCTTCGATGTAGTTGTCGATCGCAGCAACCAGCTGCTGGTCGTCTAGGCGATCGCGCAGGCAGCGGTAGAAGTGTTTGGCGCTTTTGCTACACCATTCTCCGTCAACCGGAAGCTTCATCGTTTCAGCCCATGGTGTGTTGGATCCTGTTGGAAAACAACAGATGTTCGTTCGTTTGATGCAGTTCGATATAAAAATGGCTCAAATGCGCTCTCAGATGGTTTCCGATTTTAATTGCACTTATTTTACATCACATATTGGTAGAACTTTGCACGAGGTGCCAGCGACATGATTGCGTTAGCTCTGTGCTAACGTACCCCGCTGGCACACCTTTCCCGCGTTTGCAGATAAAAAAAAGCAATCACCCTAAAGTACGGACCGTTGTCAACAAACGGCGAAACACGACACCAGGAAAGAAGGATGTATAGGAAACGAAAGCGCTCCAAGTAACTGAAGTAAATAAACCAAAAGGAAAACCACTTCGAAAATCAAATCAAACAGTCCACTGGTTTCCGGTCAAAGTCGCGCCGTCACTTACTCTTTTCGTCCCCCGCGGTCGTCTCCCTGGTCCCGGCATCGTCCGGCGGCGTTGGGCTACGTTCTGACACGTCCGACCGCACGGTGCTAGGGCCCCCGGGCCCATCACTGTTGTGGCGGCTGTCGTCCTCCTCGTCGTCGTCGTACGAAGAGCATGCGTCATCGAAGCGAACAAATGTGTCCACCATGTACTTCCGGTAGCGATTGAGCAGTAACTCCGGTGGCGTCGAAGAGGCACGGAAAGCAATGGCTGCCGCGGCCGCCGCGGGGTAGTATCGTGATCGGGCCAGCGTTAACTTTGTAATCGGAATCGAATTGCTTTCATCCTGGCGCCAAACAGCTCCATCGAACCCGTCGTTGGCTGCTCGGTACCACGCTCGGGGGTCGCGTTCCGGTCGGCCACACCGGCACCCTCGAGGCCCGCCAGTCAGCACGAATGCTGCGGCTGCCAGCAGCAAACAAAACATGGCCATCGCGTGGTGGCCGTTACAACTAAACTTGCACTGTTTTTTTGACTTTCCGACCCACTTCCGTTCTGTCCCGGAACACGTTGGACACACACAAACACGCGCAATAACTTAATCAGCCACCAATCGCGTAGCGCTGGTCACAGCGCGGACACATACTGCCGACCCGACTGTCGACGGCTATCGGTCACGGTCAATCACGAACTGGCGCACCTGTTGATGGTAGAGTGTCCTTTTTATAGTTTGGGTCCGTTGCGCCACCGCCAGCCGAACAACCGCGAGCCGAATACCGAATCAGCGAGTCTCGCGAGGGCGCCGGCACCATACAGAGCCGTGGGGGGGTTGTTGAAGGATCCTCTTGATTGCTGACAATTACAAAAGATTGAAGTATTTCCCTTTTGCCTTTCAAATTATCGACAAGGGGGCCGCGGTTGTGGCACCGGGACTGGGACTTGATTTAAGATTTACACCATTATCAACACCTTCACGCGCTTGGGCCATTGTCCCGTTTCCTAGGGACTCGCCCGACCACCCGTGGGAGGGTGGAATTGGCAGCATGGGAATTAGGCGGCAGCGGCAAGATGTTCGCGCACCGTCCTCCGCACTGAAGCAATCAAAGCAATGTTCAACCGAGCGGAATCGATGGGGCGGGTGCGTGCTGTTGAGTCGGAATTTCAAACAGTGGCACCGTGACCGCGAGAGAGAGATGGCGGGCACATCCAACGGTCAAACGGTGCCCGAATGCAAAATCTCTTTCTCATCCCACATCCGACCACCGACCTGGTCCCCTTTGGGGAACGAGATTCGTTTTAAAATTATCATTCCGGCTGCCGGCAACACGAACCTTGGTTACAGGTTGCCCATTCCGGCCCGTGTCAGCGACCATTTCGTGACGAAGTCAGGCACTATCTCATTGCCAGGATCGCCGCCAGTAAAAGTTTCGATATAAGTTTTGTCATTTGCGAAGCGACCCCATTCCGGAGCAATTGCCCGATCCGCCTCTTCACCTGTGGTAGCCCCGTACTTCATAAGAGGCAACAGAGGTTGATACGGCCCGGAAGCAGCAGTCGGCAATTAAATGGTCCATTTCGTTTAATGAAGTCGTCGCAAACTTTAAAACAAAACATCCACCAAATGGTGCGCCATCCATCGTAACGAGCGCCACCAGTTGCTTACCCCGTTTGCGTTTGGTTAATGTGTTTTCTTTTGTAGAAATTCCGTTTCTGCGGTGACGGAGACTGTCCGGATTGGGTGCTGGCCGAAATACACGCCAATCTGGCCCAGCTCACCACGGACCAGCTTAACGAGCTCGGGGAACACACCGCAAAATCGATCCTCGGAGCGAATCTTTCCGTAAGTTTTCGGGGGGCATCGTTTGTTATGGGTCTACAGGTTGCCCATTACTTCTAGGAAAGCGATCTGAACCAAATCTACCCGAAGGGGTCGTTGGACGCACCGAAGGGAGCGATCGCCTGCCTGCGCTTCCTGCTGACCAGTGCCGCCCGGTACGACACGGACGTGAGCGTTTTCGGTACGGAACTGCAGCAGCTGGGGCTGCCTAAGGAGCATGCGGCCACCATGTGCCGGCTGTTGGCGCAATATGTGCAGAAAATACGGTCCGTTTTGAGGGACAACAGTTTGCGCATCAACCAGCTGGAGAGCTTCGAGTGTAACATTCCGAAAAACACGATCGACTGCATTCAGCTGAAGCTGGGCATACAGAACGAGATTGTCGATGGATTGCCAAAACAGACGAGCCACACCGTGAATCTCAACCGAAACGACGCCCTGCTGTTGCTCAACGAACTGAAAGCGGTTCGTGACACGATGGAGAACTACAATTTCGACAAAAAATATACCGAACAGAAGTAGTGTGTGTGTTTTAAATAAATCAGTTTACTGAATTAAATTCAAATTTGCCCAACGGCACGACTTGCACCGACACAACCGCCGCCGCCAGTCGGCACAACAAACGTCACTCTGCGGCCGTCATACCTTCCTGCAGTTGAAAGTTGTAGCTTTTTCACACAAGCTGTCAAAGCCTGCTCCGATCAGTTCGGCGGAGCTGTAAAAAAGTGTGTGCCATCGGTTCGCGCTGCGGAAGCACCAAATTTCAAGATGGACTCCCTGCTGCGTAACTATGCGGACTCGGATCAATCGCAGGAAATGGAGACCAAGCGGGTAATTTTCGTTCAACTATTCCGATCCGTTTGGTGTCTACCGCTACCGGGCGGTGTGTGTTTGTGCACGCGCGCTCCCCTACCGCAGGAGAGCTGCCCTCTGCGAGTAGGGCTTCCCATCCTCGGTTCAATCCTCGGATTTGGGTTTGCCGAATAACTTCCCTAAATGGCAACAATGGCTGCAAAAGAACTTTATTTATTCTGCCCAGTGTGCCCTGGCCAGTGCGCCAACGGAATCCGAAGTTTCCAAAGGGCCGCTGCTGGGCCTTCTTTGATAACAGCGTTCAGCGCGTTTTCGACCAAAAAGTTACAAAGTGTGCGGTGCCACAAAAAATAATAAATCCTGTGCCTACTTGTCATGGGGCAAATAATCCAAGCAACGCGCATACGATTTGGACTAAACACAAGGTCACACGGTGTGACAGGGCCTACTGAAACAAACTATACTTTTCTCATCCGTCCGCCGTACCGTGTCAGTCGCGTCATTTTTTTTCGCGTCCTCCAGCTAATAAACCAGATTTAATAATACAATTCGCCTATCTTGCCTGTATATGTCCTGAATAGTTGACCCTTCCCATAGGAACAGACCGCGTCACCGACCGGTTCATCGTCCTCGGAATCGTCGCCCAGCGAACGGAAACCACCGGTGCACCGCAAGCCGCCGCACCGCCCCGATGAAGGTCACAGCAAGCGCAAAAAGGATGAAACTCCACCACCAGCCAAACGGACGACGAAACCGCGGAAGGTGCCCAAAAAGGTAAATATTAGCCCGATCGTCCCATTCTCGCTCTTTCTCTCTCTGTCTCTCTCTTCGGCTCTATCCTATCTATTGTTTGTGTGTGTGCGCCGAGTGTTTCGTTTCAATTTTGTCGTCCGTTGTTCACCCATTGCGCGATACGCCCCGACCGACCGACCGACCATAGCTCGGACACTTGAGGCGGAACAAAAAGCTCTGAGATATCCGCTTTTCTTGCCGATCTTCTGCCGATCTTCTTTCACCACCAACCATCATATACCTCTTTACGATCATATATACTTTGTTTTTGAACGAAAACAATAAAAGCCCCCCCAAAACAAATGTTTACTGCCAATAATCCTGACGCCTGATTATGTTGTTGTCCAAAGAACACCACCAATCATATAGCCTTTAAAAATGCATATGCCACAAAAGGCCCCAAGAAAAAAAGAAAACTGTCTCCCCCCTAAAAAACAAAAAACGCCCCAATAAATGGACCGATCAACACCGCGCGCCGGCCGATCAGATTCAGCCCACTGGACACTGGACGGAGCACGCGTGTTCCAACAAGTTCTGCCTGCCACCAAGTGGTTCCAATTATCCAGTGCCCAAGATGCATGTTCTGGACAGAGTGTACCGGTTTGCGGGACACAGATTGCTAAGAACCCTAACGACCCACCGTACGATCGTGTTTCGCTCGTGGGTAAGCCGTTTTGGCGTAAGTATTATCAAAACCTATATGAAAAGGTATCAAACATGCATCACAACATCATTTACCACACACCATCTTCTTGCCGCCAGCCCGAACGCATTCGTCCGTCCTGTCGAATGCAAAAGGCAGCCTCAAATCTACCCCCCCTAAAACCGAACATTACGGCAACGGCCACAGGCTCTCTAGGCTCGTCCTCTTTACCAGCAACACGAACGTCCCGGTCTGTGCTCTGTTTGTCTTCCGTAGAAATCTTCCTCCTCCTCGTCATCGGAGCAAGAGCAGCAGCGCGGTTCGAGCGACAGTTCTTCGTCCTCGTCCGATTCAGACTCGGCGGGTGGCTCAAAGTCTAGATCCCGCAGTCCCGCGGTGAAGGCCAGTCGCAACGGAGCGAACGCTAGAAACCGACCGACAAACAGTAGCGACAAAGCTGGCAAAGCCAGCCGCAAGTCACGGACGCCACCACCAAATCAAAGCCGCCGAGAGACTGCTGGCGATGGTGGCCACCGAAATAAGGTTCGTTCCAAGGGGTATTTGACTGCGGGGCGAGTTTTCAATACCTTTCTTCTCTTTGTCCAGAGCCCAGCGAAGACACAGCATGACCGGAAACGAGTGTCACCTCCGCCGAAAGGCGGACAGTCGGACAGTCGTCGGCGCGATCGCAGCAAGTCCCGCGAACGCGATCGTAAATCGACCCGTGATCAGCGAGATCAGCGAGATCGTGAACGGAATAGAAATCGCGAACGAGAGCGTGATCGTGAGAGGGAACGCGATCGCAATCGCGGGGATAAGGATCGATCCCGCCAGCGCCACGACGAGCGCGATCGGGACCACCGGAACCGTCGTGATTCTGCAAACCGCGGGTAAGCCAGTGCGATCCTACCGGTTTCAAGGGGTTCATATTTTACGGTGCTTTTCAGCAAATGGAATAATCGTGCGGAGGGCCGCGGAAAAGATAGTCGCAGTTACGATCGCAAGCAGGACGATCGCCGAGACCGGCGTAGCAGTGACCACGACAAGGATCGACGCCGAAGTCGCCGTTCGAATTCCCGTGATTCACGCAACACCCGTCGGCGCCCGTCACCGCCGGATGAGCGAGGCTCGCGAGGATCTCGCAGCCGTAGCTCACGATCGCGCTCACGATCTCACTCACCGCCGCCGTCGGTGGGTCGCACTCCGGTTCTGCCGGTGCCAACCAAAGGTGCCGGTTTACTGCCGACACCTCCAACCCGGTTCTTCAACGATCCGATGCTACCAAAACCACCGACCTCGTCGTTACTCCCGACCCCGCCCGTACCGCAAGCCCTGCTTGCAGCGGCCAGTGCCAGCTCGACGGTCGGCATCCCGGCCCTCATGAGCATCCCTACGAATCCGCCCATGTTAAGCTCGCTGATTCCGCCGGCCGTTGTGGCCGTTAAGCTGAATCTCCCCCCCGGCGAAACGAATCCGGTGCTGCCGCCACTACCGCTCGTCGTCAGCCCACTCGAAGCGGCCGCCAACAATGCGGCGGCCACTAGCGCGGCCCTACTGTCACGTACCGCGCTGCTTCGCAACACCGCCAAAGCGGCCCAGCTCGAGAAGATGGGTATCGATGTGCTGCAGCAGAGCCAAAAAGCGGTGGACAATGTGCCACTGCCGTCGTACTACAATCCGGGCGTCGTGAACCCGGTCCGGTACGCCGATCAGGTGCAGAAACGGAAGCTGCTGTGGAGTCACAAGACGAACGAAAGCAAGGAAGTTTCGTCCAACATCAGCAAGTGGGAACAGGCCAAGTTTGCGCAGGACACGGACGGGAAGGTTGCGTCCAAGTTCCTGCGCCTGATGGGTGTGAAGGAGCCAAAGGCGGGCGAAGAAGGTGCCGGTGGCTCACCCTACGCGGGATCTCAATCGGTGCACGGTACTGCTGCTGCTGCGACCGTTGTTGACGCTAGCGGCCACGCTCCTGCGGCTGCTGCTGCCAGTGGTGGTAACCACAGCGGTGCCGGTAGCGGAAGCCACGCGATCGCGGGCAAACCACCGACCGGTGATAGTATTAAAAAGCAGGAGGAACTGTTCTCCACCATGGAACAACAGTACGAGGTGGCCCGGCAGGTCACGCACACGATGCGAGGCGTCGGGCTCGGATTCAGCTCGCAGGCACGTCAATTTTAAACGCCATCCACACGCGCGTTGTTGTTCTGAATTAGAGTTAGCGCGGAACAATGCAACCATTAACAGAGTTACTTCAAAGAGTGTCACAGTGTGTGTGCTAGAGGTCACAGGAACTAGGATGAACCGGAAATATAATAAAACACGAAATAAGTCTCCCCCAGAGTCGTCGTCCGCCGATGGACGACCCAACATTAAACACATTTCTTTCATTGGCCCCCCGAAAAGGGTCTCGTTTTCGTTTCTGTTGGAACTGTGTTCGGCGGTCTTTATTCCCCACGTGTGTCCTTAACCTCTAGAGCGTGTGTTCGCACAATAACGTTCGCATCCTTGCAGGCAGGGGCCGTCGTCGCAAAGCCTCGCAAAAGTGGCCCGCAGCAGGATTCGGACCAATAACAATAGAAAAAGGCTCCTTCGATCGAATTTTAATACCAACTAACAAACATAACGGGAACGGGCGTAGAAAATAACTCCTAAACGACGTGTACAGAGTGTAACAAGGAACGGCTTTGTTTTGTCTCCCCGATCACGCAGTAACAAAAAAGAAAACAATGGAACTACGGCGTGGAGGAACTACGGCCTGCTGCGGATAGTCTGCTTTTATAATATCAATCATTTTTGACACGCGATTTTCACGTAGCCGTTTTCATCAACGCAGGCTCTGGGCGCGCGCTGCGACGGGAATGTATAAGTTCTGCGCCTACTCTTCACCGCTCGTAGTACTTCCTCTGGCGGTGACAATCACAGTAGGCCAGCGCTCAAAGTAGACGATGCTCGACGTTGCAGTGTTCTTCTCTGTTTCTGCAAATTACTCGTAACAAATAATATAAATAACATGTGAAAGAGTATGCAAAGGTAGAATGACAACACAAGAGTGTGCTTTCCAAAATCGATCCATCATGGCGCGGAGGCCAAGCATGAGAGAGTTAAGATTTTAGCTTCCGTTTGCTCAGATTGCACTATCCTATCAATGTCACTAGCACTCTACTGTGGGCGATACAAAAATGGCATTATTCTCGTTGTTCGGCCGTCGCTCACATCAGTGAGCACATCTTTTTTAGGTCATTATCACTGTCGTCCGTATCGAGTAGGTTCTCACTCGGCAGCTGCCGACCGTCCACCTTCGGCAGAAAGGGACCGTAGTCTAGATCGCGCCGCTCGTAGAACAGCAGATAGGCCGTGCTCGGATCAATCTTTGGTCGCGTCGGTATCTCGCGGCACGAGCTATCGTTGTAGCAGTACCAGGAACCGTTAGGATTTGCGGCATAGGAAATGTAGTGACCACCGTTCAGCATCCCCGAGTGACACTGGAAAAACGGAAGGGAAAACCGTAAATAGGGAGGCTCTGCATCCGGCGGCGTCTGATCACATACCACCGCGGCGTAAAGCTGGTACTTCAGCTCGAACGGATCGGCGTCCGGTTTCAGGGGGTGCTGGTGGAAATCGGTCAGCTCGTCATCGATGACGGGTGTTTTAGTGAGACTGGTCGAGATGAGCCGCTGCCGTCGGGTCGAATCGCTACTGTGTACCGATGCGGCCGATCTGGAACGCACGTTGCCACCCGTTGCCCTAGCGCCACCGCCGGCACAATCCATCACATCTTCCCCTGCCCGGACGGTGGTGGTCCGAGGGGGATCGGTTTCGTTGCTGCTGCCGTGCCGCACACTGGCCACATGCTGTGTTCCGGCGATGGCCGGCACGATACTAATACTGCTCCGTTGGTCATCATCTTTGGAACCGCCGCCATCGATACACAACGACGACATCGAGACCTCATCACTGGCTTCATCGATCATGGACATTTCGCGATCGAACTCGACAAACTCTTCATGACAATCCCGATTCCGGCCATCGCCCCGCTGCAGCACACCCTCCAGCAGATCCCGATGGCGCAGTATGGTTTCCTGGGGCACCGACGCCAGGTACGGGGTCGGATCGAACCCTTCGTACGGGAAGTTCACAACCTTTTGCGATTTGACCCACTTCCCGTTGACGTAATTGAACCGCTTCAGGTGCACAATCTGAAGCAAGGAGGAGCAGCGGAATTAGTTATATGATCGCGATCGCACGGTCGCCATGTGATACGCACCAGAATGGGAGGTAGTTTCCAGATCTGTAGCTTTTTGGTGGCCGGCTTTTTCTGCTTGCAGTGCGAACAGTGGTACCACTGTTCCAGCTTCTCCTCCGAGGTGAACGCCCGCAAACAGTGATCGAGATCGACCGGTTCCGTTTGTTGCCGGCGACAGACGGCCACCGATTCATGTTCCGTCCAGAGCTGCGTGAAAACAAGAGGTCATTAGTCGCTGATTCCCATTCGGTGGCCGATGCACCGGCTTACCCGCTCCCGTGTGCTTTGATAGCGTAGGTGAAGCGCCGTCGGATCCCAATCGATCGCGATCTGGATTGATCGGGCATTGATCGAGCTCTGTAGCGATGACAGTGGTGTCGATGGCGCCGCCGCCGCCGCCGATGACTGTTGCGGAGGAGGACCGGTGCCATCCAACGACGAGCTGCCGGATGAGTTGGTGGCATACACCTTCCGCCGGAATGTTGGCGTCTGTTCCCGTGACGATAAGTTTGGCGTTGAACTGTTGCCTACGGTCGAGAGGAAACGCGGTGAGGAATGAAAATAGGACCCTTCTCCGGCGTCGTCATCACGCTTCTTGCTTACTTGCAACACCCGGAGGAACGAATCCGGAGCATATCAGACCCTGCAGCAGCGGTTCATCGTTGCACGGGATCTCGCAGCCACGGCAAAAGCGTGACCAGGGGCAGAGGGCACACATGCGGCCACCGCTCGCTACAGCGCGTAACGTAAAGGGGAAATCGTACCCCAGGCTATCATCACTGATTGAGAACCGAGAGAGAAAGAGAGAGAGGGAGAGATAGGCCATTAATAGGTCATTAGTGTGTTTATCACTCCAAAGGTGACTCACCAGTCCGTGGCGTGGTTCGACTGGTCCGGTGGTGTCGGGGGCAGCGGGCTCAACAAACGGGCCACCTGTAGCCACACGGAACAGTAGAGCTCCTTGTTGGTGACCCCTTCGTAGCAGGGAATCAGCAGCGGGACCCCAAACAGGCCCGGTTTCGATTTGTGGTGCGACAAAAAGTACGTATCCTGGCGGCTTAGCTTCCGATGCACCGCAATCAGATAGTTGGCCTTCGGGTGGTGCGACCCGCCCGGCAGCAGAGGTGGCCGTTTGCTAATTGCACTTAGGCTTATCGTGTCCGGATGATGCTGCAGCGAGTCCCCTTCGCCCATCATCATGTACAGGTTGTTATCGCAATCGGCACAGGGCTCGTAGGGCTGATGGTGGTGATGGTGGCGGTGGTGGTCATAGCCATTGGCGCTGTGCCACCCATTGTCGACGCTGTTGGCCAACAAATTGGCGCTCGATATCGTCTTTGATCGATCTCTCGCGGATGGTTGTTGGCTCTGTTGTTGATTGTTGATAAAGTTGTTTGCGTTGTTGTAGCCATTGTAACCATTGTTGGCGTACGCGGTGGTCAGCTCACTGTACTGTCCACCGCCGTAGATAAAGGTGCTCTCCGGACTGGCGCTCACTTCGGCGATGTGCTGCAAGAAAGAAGGTAAGCGCGGGGTAAGCGCACATGGCCGGAGACACACCGGAGAGCGCGCCCGAATGGTGTTCCCTATACTGATTTACCCTCTCTCTCTAGAGCTCAACTCATTATCTTTGCGTTTGCGGAACAAAGCCCCTTATCTTGTTTTGGCCAATGGGCCAAAAAAGATGGTCAATCTGAGGTGAGTCACGCAGGTCGTATGCCCCCTGAAATGTCTTTGGCGCTAGGAATGGTTTCGATTAAACTACGGGAAACTCTATGCTCTATGTTATCCTAGGCCACTTTTGCGCTACTTTTCAACTTCCGAAGATCATTCAGATTTGAGAACTAGCAGATAAGAAACCAAGCCATTGGAGCGTTCAAATAAATGAGGGAAAAGCTAAACAACTTGCTAATGGTTAATAATACCCTCGCCGGTGTGAAGGTTTAAATTGTCCGGTTGATGTTTCTATTAACTTAATAATATGTTAAAAAAGGAAGCAATCATTTGAAGAAAAGACGGTCAAAGCGCAACGTTTGCCTGAGGCAGAAACGGTCGGATCCGTCGTTAACGAGACGTTCATAGCGTGACCAGAGCCTGCTTAGAACGAAACGCGCTTACGTCGCGAAGAGGGAAAAAAGGAGTTGGGCTTGGAAATTTGAAAGGTATGTGGCGACATAGTAGACATCGACCTGAGATTTGAGTCGTTGATGAATAAACGAGAGCATTCACAAACCAACCTTCCGCGAGTACAGACGCTCATTCCAATAGTGATTCCTGTATCCCCTATAGTAAGTATAGTCCCTATATGTAAATATGTGCTATGTAAATACTAAATAAAGGGCGATGATGCATCGCGCTCCTGCCCCCTGCCCTGCCATACAGGCCCCTGGTAAGGGGGAGAAACAGGATGGTTCTCGCATCGGGAAAATATTAAAAAAAAAAAAAAAAAAATAGTGATTCCGGTATCCACAAAGGTACTTATAACACATCGTTCAATAAGTCCCGAGACTAGCGTAGAGATGGCACTAATAATGCCATTTATATACCAAAGTTCGGAAGTACCAACCTTCAGATAAGATGTGTCAAAATTTGATGTAATTCGAAACATAACCAAGAAAGCTATCCAAGTAGTTAAAGTGACGCTACCTTTGCAATCGTGAAAAAATGGACCAAAGCGAGTTTCGGGTGTTGATAAAACATTGTTTTCTAATTGGAAAAACACTGTTCAAGCTCAGTAATGGCTTGAAAAACGTTATCCGGACTCTACTCCTTCGAAACCAACCATTTGTCGGTGGTATGCTGACTTCAAACGCGGTCGTGCTGATACGGAAATGATGCGGAACGTTCGGGTCGGCCAAATGAGGCAGTAACTCCCGACAACACTAAGCAAGTATTGAAAATCGAGATGCGAGACCGCAAAATGAAAGTGCACGAGATAGCTAAGATGGTGAACATCTCAACTGGTAGTGCATTTACTATTTTGCACCATAAATTGGCCATGAAAAAGGTTTTTTGTCAAATGGATGCTGCGTTTGCTCACAATGGAACAAAAGCCACCATGGCACAATTCAATAAAAACGATGACCCAATTCAACGAATTAGGCTTCCAACTGCTTCCTCATCCTCCGTACTCGTCGGATCTGGCCCCCAGCGACTACTGGCTCTTTGCGGATCTCAAGAAGATGCTTCAGGGAAAAAGATTTGGCTGGAATGAGGAGGTGATCGCTGCTACTGAGGCTCATTTAGAGTCAAAACACAAATCGTTCTACAAACATGGCATTGAAAAGTTAGAAAAGCGTTGGAATGATTGTATTACACTTGAAGGAGATTATGTTGATGAATTCTAGAATTTTCTGTCAGCCAGAAAGGTTCAGAATCAACTGTAACTGTCTTTGCGAAGACCAGTGCAAATATCGGCGGAATAAAGGCGATTCCTCCGGTGAAGGAAGAAATTGGAGGATCGCCGTTAGAGGATTTTTCCAGCCAAGCCAAGAACAAATTTTTCATTTCGAATCGTTTCCCAAACATCGTCCTAAAACAAGATGCTCTGTGCGTGGTGAATACGAATCGCAACGGACAACAAATGGTTAATTGAAACTTTCTATTGATGGAAACAGGACCAAAATGGCCCCAAAGACACGGAGAAGTCAGATTGCAGCTTGACAACGCACCGAAAAGGAAGGAATCCACAATTTATCCGAGAGACGGGCGAAACATCAAGCATCAAACCGGACAATTTCAACGGACCGGACACCTGGAGTGCCACAAATCGGCACGGCACTAGCCATTTACTAGGGAAGTAATTAAAAATTTGCTACAGTTTGCTATTTGTGTTATCAAAGTTAGTCGAATTAGACGAATTAACGAATTATTAAATTGATTAAACGATCGTTTCACATCCGTCTTTGGGGATCGGTATTATCGGGCGTTCCAAACAAAGCTGATTTTCTTTGTCTCGTCTAAGGAGAGGACCGCGCATAGCTTAAAGGGTGATAAAATTGGAAGCGTTCTATCGAGGCTATCTACTTAAGAACTAACCTACGTAAGATGCGAATTAAGATGGAGTTACTCAAAGGGGGGCGCGTGATAGTGGGTGAAAATAAAGAAAACTTATATACACAACCATACCTTGAAGCACAACATATTCGGGGGCATGCAGAGTGTGTTGCCAAAGCACCGGCTTACCTTCGACGTGGCCGAGGTCCTCCGGTTAGCCAGCGTCGCTGCGTTGCCCGTGCCACCGCCAGCAGCGGTGCCACCGTTGGCCAGCGCCCCGGCGCCGGCACCGCTTTCGGGGCGTCCGGCCGCCGGGCAAGCACCACCACCACCGGTCACCACCATCGGTTTCGGGCGCCCGGTGATGGCGACCGTATCATCGGTAATGCCCGTCGAAGATGACGACGAGGACGAGGACGACGAGGACGACACCGAGGAGTGCGTGGTGTTGATCGAGCTGGTCGTTAGCTGATGCGGGTCTAATGGCGGTAGTAGAAGAGCTGCGTTGCAGTGTATTGCGATTTTTTGCGGTCGGTTTTGCAGACATTACGACGATGTCATGGCATGGCAATGAGCGAATGTAACGGATGGTAGATGGTTAGCGGAAGAGAGAGATGAAATGATGTGGTTGAAAACAACGGCAGATCGTTTGGTGATGTGACAGAAGTAGTTCGTGTGTAATGAAAAGGCCGGAAATGAGTAGACAAGTAAAACGGGAACAGAGTGCGCGCGTGTACGCATGAGAAGGAAACAGAAAGTAAAACGAAAATAGAAAAAAACAAACAACACAATTAATGACGGAACGAAAGCAAACACAAAAGCCGATCGACACCGCAAAACCGCGACACACGATCACGATCACGCAAAATTGGCCACACTGCGGCTTACCTTGGTTCCGCTGTATGTCCTTGAGGCCCTTCTCGATGTTAATGCCCAGCTCGGAGCCGGCACGGGACCGCAGCACACCGGAGTCCACCTTCGGGAGCTCGTACACGTACAGCTCGCAGGCGGTGCTCGCCTTGATCCGGTGCTCATTCGGCAGTATGAAGCGGATCTGCGAATTGGACAGCTCGCAGATCAGCATCTGCTCGGGCTCGAGGCCACCGGCGCACAGTTCACTCAGCTGCTTCTTGAGGTCCCAGTACTTCATCTCCGAGTTCAGTCGCAACCCGTACTTCACGGGAACCGATCCGTCCAGCAGCATCACTGAGGCGAAAAATATAGCCTAAGTGAAAAAACAGGGCCCCCACGTGGGCGCGTGGCCACCGACTTACCGAGAACCTCGCAGTAGGTGTAGTTCTCCACCGGGAGCGGCAGGCTGAGCAAACTGAACGGATCAAACCGCACCGAATCGCGGCCACAACCCTGGCAGGTAACTTTCGATTTAAGCTGCCCGTAGAACAGATCGACGATGACGCTCTGGTTGCGCGCGTGGTGCTGGTTCCAGGCTTCGGCCGCCACGATCACGTCCGACCGACCGTCCGAGTCCTTCAGCTCGCTGTACGGTTTCTCCATCACGCGGTTCAAATCTTCGTGCAGCGAGTCCAGCAGCCAATCGAGCAGTTCCTGCGAATCGTGCTGGCCACCACCCGAGAACTGAGGCGCATGTTTCGTCACGCAGAACCGCAGTTTGAGCGGAGCGATCGAGCGCGTCGAGGCCGTCCAAACGTCGCGCAACAGTTCCGCGTACCGCACCACCAGCTGGCCCTTGGTGCCCATCTTGTTGGCCGTGTTCAGCTCGTACAGGTGCATCCGCTTGATGAAGTACTGCGTGAGGGGTTGCGTATTGAACAGGACCTGGAGTGCGGCATTCATAAAGCACGTGTTCCCGAGGTTATGCAATCCGGTCGCACCCGGTGGATGCTGGGATTGGATCGAGGACACCGTTCCCCGTCGCTCCATGCTGCTGTTACCGGCGCCGGGTCCCCCCGGTGAGCCACCCTGCTGGGTGAGGGCCAGCGAGCCCAGCTCTTCCGGCCACGTCAGGTCCTTGTTGCGTATTTCGAGCAGCACCTGATCGCTGTCGGCAATCGAAAGCTCAGACAGTGTCAACTGATCCTCCTCCAGTAGGTACGGGAACTCGCTAATACCGGTGGGGGTCGGTACCAGATGCCACAGGCGAATGTCCTCCACTCGTAGCTTCAACCGCTGGCATAGGAACTCTCCAACCTGCTTCACGGTCGCCAACCGACTGAAGGCGGCCGTGTACGCGAGATACTTCTTCGGCGGCTGCAGGACGGCCGACGAAACGGACGTTGAGTAGCTGCCCGTCGTCAGCGCTCCGTACCCACCGGACATGCTGGCCCAGGCGCTGCTTCCACCCGCTCCCTGGTGCTGCTGCTGACCTGCCGCCGCCGTCTGACTTTGATGGCGCAGGATGCGCAAATTCAGCGGATACAGCTCCAACTCGACCTCGCCGCCGCCGCCGCCGGGTTGAATGACTTGCCGTGGCAGTGGCAGCGGCCCACCGTACCACTGTGCCAACGCCTTCCACAGTGAATCCGGAACGAGCTCAAAGTCGCGATGTTGCACGAGCGTCGCGTCCCGCTTCAATCGGCCACCTTCGCCGGTGAGCGTTGGAATTTGCTTAAAAATGTGCGGCGCTATCAGGCCACTGTTGTCGATCGTCCCCGGTGCACTCCCGGCGTGCCTGCCATACGATATACCGCTGCTTCCGGACCCCAAACTCGACGAATCACCGCCAGTTCCTCCGCCAACCCCTAGCAGATCGCCCATACTTTCCGTGGAATTGGACGTAAAGCTTTCATCACAGATCATGGCCTCATCGACGGCCCCATTCGCGATCACCGGACCGCCGCCGCTTGCGCCGCGCTGCTGACTGGCGTATCCGGTTCCGGTGCTCTTGCAGTGCACACAACTGGAAGCAGCTCCCGGTCCGGATGCCGCCGCCGCCGTGTACTGCGACCAATGCTGCCACCAGTCCGAGGACACCAGATACCAAAACTGGCCCACCCTGTAGCCCCGCCGAACTTCTCGCGCCAGCCAACCCCGCACAATGTCGCCCTCCAGGTGCCGGCACTGGGGTCGCAATCCGAGCACGATGTGACACACCTCGAACAGCAGATCCAGGAACGGTTGCACCAGATTCACGGCGCTACTTTCGATGCTCCAGATTAGGAAATCCTCCTGACTGAACTTAAACTCCGGCACCGGGTGGAGCGTCGATTCACCTCCGCCACCTTCCGGTCCTTCGCGCGTCCTTCGGTACAGGTCGGCGAGTACTTTTTCGGCAGTAAAGCTGCGGTATCCGTTCGCATTGGCCTCCCGGCCCACCGATAGCAGTATGTCCACCATCTGGCGTATCTCGGCCAGGTTTAGCACACCGTCCCGGTCGATGTCGAACACTTTGAAGCAAAACTTGCTCCGCTCTACGCTCGGGCCACGGCAGGCGGCACTTACGCCACAGCACAGCTCCTTGAAGTCGATATGCCCGTCGTGGTTCTCGTCGAACGCCAGAAATGACCCCCCGAGGGCGGACCGGGGCACGGGTGGGCTGACGAGCGGTCCGAGGGATTCCAAATCGAGCTGGCCGGTGATGGCCGCCCCTTTCAGGAGCCAGAATACTTTCTCCAGATCGCCAATGTCCTGCTCCTCGAGGTGCGTCACACCGGCCAGACTTTGGTAGAATGTTGGCGTCTCCAGCTCCGAGCTTAGATTTACGCACGCATCCAGCAGCAACCACTTGGACAGGGCCGTCGCCCCGCGGTGCATCTGGATCCAGGATTTGAACTGCTCGAAGCCGACCCGGTCGCTTTGGCCAAACAGTGCCACCTGCGTTCGGTTCCATTGCGACAACTGACTGCCGGTGCCGCTGGTGCCGGTGCTGATCTGCTGCTGGTAGTTGTTCCTATTCACTACCAATTGACTATTGTTATTGCTTACGGTACTACTACTACTACAGTTGGTATGGTTGCTGCTACCGCCGTTGGCATTACTTTGGTAGGTTGTTTCGATTTGTATGGCATTTTGGAACTCCTGCTTCAGTATGTGCGTGCCAGATTCGTGACAGTACAGTGTCCAGAGAAATCTACAAATGTAGGACAAAAATAACCATTAATAAGAAATAGGCGATTACCCAATATTTTTCGATTGGGCAAAGTTCTGGCGTGTTGGCGGGGTTCATGTATTTGGGCACCACTTGGACGTTGTTTGCGGCATACCACTGCTTGGGCTTTTTTCCATAATTACAAGATGCTAAATCCAGCCAAAACAGAAAAGAACTCTTGTACTGTTTTAGGAAAGGCAACAGACGTTTATCTGAACACTCTCGGACATAAATTTCCTGGTTGATGGTCCCAATCGCGATGTAAATGCCACTTTTTAAACCACAGGAACAGATAACCTGCATACGGGATATTTCTTTGCGAATTTCGACAGCTTTATGTTCTTGCAAATCTCTCCTACATTTTCTCTTTCAGTTGCCGTATAGTACTCCTGTCCAGGAAGCTGTTTAAGGTTTGCCTTGGCGTAGGTTTCATCATCCTGTTAACATCTCTGTGTACAGTTTCCGCGATCGTTTTCTGGCCAACATGTTTTGCTTGTCGTCATAATTTGGAGTCACTACTTTCTTGTAGATTGCCAGAACAGCTCGTTTAATAGTACGATGCACGGTTGTAGACGACACTTCCAGCTTGCTTGCGACATTTCGGACGGATAGTTTGGGATTCCGCTTGAAACAACTGATCACTCGTTTCGTAATCCGTAGTCGTAGTCCAGTCTCCTGGTTCCAAATTCCACCTGATCCAGTCTTTCTGACTATCGTCAAACGTTCTCCGAACCCTTTCAATACATTGGTGACCATTGATTTGGCCACATTCAATAATTTCGCTAACTTGGCGTGCGAGTAGTTCGGATTTTCGCGCTGATGGTAAAAGATCTTGAAATGATGCTCCTCTTGTTTCGACGCCACTTCCACAAAGGAAGGGCAAATGTCAAAATCGAATAATATGTATAATACTACACAAAAACATCTTTAAAATGAGAGGTGTATAGGATTTTTTGATGCATTATGAAAAATAATGCGTCAATTTGAAGTTGACCAATTTTGGACCGAGACACCCATTAATAAGGAATAGGTTTTTCAAGACAAAATTCACACATCGTGCGCGTCGTGCGTTCTATGGCTGCTAGATGATTCCAGGTGACGAAGAGTAACGCAACCTCCTGTCAGAAGTTTGAAGTTTGCTTTGAACTCCGAACGTTTCGAAAGAGAAACGAACTTATACATTTAAACACCCCTGTCGAGCCTCTTCGCTGAAGACAACCAATTAGCGGAAGCACTTTGAAGGCACGATCCATTTTCAAACCCTTTTTGCCATCATACGCGGTGCTGCTGTTTACCGACAAATTGGTTTGGCCTTTCCGCTCTGTTAGGGGCCCACTAAACCGGTGCCCTCCGATTTTTACCACCGTCACCACCGTCTTCTTGTGAAGGGTTAGGGGTTTCGGTGTAGATTTATGCCCCAATACAAAATTGGGTTCGCAAAATGTAGGTGAACAATAGTGGGTTAAAGCGTACCGACATCACGTTTCGCCAATAAAATGAAAGCAAAAGGTAGAGATAAAACAAAGTGCAAGTAATTCTGACGACGGCCGTTATTGCATATAATCACACACTGCGCCCGTGTTATCTACACGCTCCAAAGACACGGTTTCGATATCGTGTGCGCCGTTTTGATGATACCAAATATCGCGAAAGCGTTTAACGCGAAACACAAAACATTGTCCAAACAAGCAAACCATTACTGGAGAGATCGCGGCCTATCCGTCGTCGAGCAGAGAGTCGTCCTCGACAAATGCCTCGAATAAAACTATTTCTATCTCCGGCAATCAAACAAACTCTGCCCAGTGGACCGCGTCGCCCGAAAGCCAAAGACAGATACACCACGGAACGTCTCGAAAGCAAACAGCCTTTCGCACACGCGCTGCTCGGCCTGGGGGTGGCGGTGATAATAGATAAGAGAACCCCCCCTCGATCGAAACGACAACACAAGGCGGTCATCAGGTTCCTCCCGCCCACTGCTGCGGATAACACTTACTTTATTTTCTCGTCCTGTGTCCCTTTCGTGAGGAGCACCAGGCCGCACAGCAGTTCCTTGAAGGCGATACCCTTGGCCGAGCCACCGCAAGCCGAGTACAGCTTATCGGCCACCAGCGGCGGTACACCGTCGCCAAGCACGTCCTGCACGAAGGCGCTTTTGCTCAGCACCGATCCGCTCGTGCCGGCCGATCGTTTGAATGCATCTTTGATTCGCCTCAACTCCAAATCCGTCACTGGAAAATACAATAAAAACGATATGTTACTGTTATGATGGAATGTAGAATAAATTCAGGTTTTGTAGGTAACCGTTTAGCAACGAAAGGGACGAAACAGAGTTCTTGTTTGTCGCACTGAAATGAAATTGACCCACATTAGAACTTGACTCCTGCGCCAGGCACACTCTCTGCGCCACGGGGGGCGTTGATAGTTTTATCAACATTAATTTATGGCCCCCCAAGTGAATTACAGACACACCCAACTAGAAAAAGCGGCCATTTCAAATATGTAACCTCGCGGTTATGCTCCCTCCGGCCGGCCTTCACCGGCAACAACCACACCGTTGCCCGCGGTGCGCGGTAACGGTTACTTGGTTCGTGATCTACGTCATTCATAGTTTGCTATGAAAAAAGTAACTTCGTTCGCGAATAGAACGATTATAGGAGCCTGCTGCGACGTTCATACTTATTGCTGTCAATATTCCAAACGATGAACAAAATATTCTTTATAACGTTTTTCACGTCCTTTTGCGATGCGATTCGGATTAATCGGAAATGACGTTTGCAACAAGCGCTATAAACGCAGCTTGCTCTGCTGCTGTGAGCACTGGTCCGCAGTGATTGGTTCTACTCCATTACCTCGATACCGCAACGTGCACAGTGTGCGCGGCGCCTCCTATGTTCAACCAGTCGCGCATTTCAATGTCAACCGGTCCCTACCGGCGATCCGTTCGGGAGCAGCAACGGAACCTAACATTAGCCGGCCCCCACTCTGGTGGGGGGCGATCTTAGCTTACCGTTTTTACGGCTAGAATATGTTTGCTCCGGCCATCCGCGGTGCACCGTGTAGCTCTATTTCCACCGCCTGTATGTGCTCCGCCTGGGGCTGTGTTTGCAGCTGCCCCCCTTTTCTTTCTGCATACGCGGGGTCCGCTATCTCTTGACCATGCTCTCCGGATTCCGGAGATAAGTATCGTGTGCGTGTGTTGTTTAAACGTTGTTTTATCTTCAACGTCGTTGAACGTCGTAAGATGTTCTTTCCGCCGTGGGGAAGTATCAAACATTCCTGCGGTCAAATTTGAGACTGAGATCACTGTTACGCGGGATTAAAGTGCGTGAAGTACATTTTGTCACGTACGGGGCAGATTGTGGGCAGTACAACCGTTTCAATAAGACTAAATAGAGGCAATTATGCAAAAAGTTCACTCCCCGCTAGGTACCATCATCATAGCAGCCACCTTTTTCGCGAGTGAGTTGTGCGCAAAGTCTACATTTTGTCAGCAGGACGTTAAATATTTATCTTTTGATTAGCGCCAAATTGTGTGTCCATCTGTCCAAAATCCGTTAAATCACCACCAGGAGACAAAAGACGAAACACATCTTGTGTTTCACGTTGGGCTTCGGCCCGGGACTATATTTTCTTCATAATTTTTCCGCAGCACTCGGAAGCAGTCACATAACATGAAGCCCCACAAAGATATGTAACGGTATGTCAAATGTGGCAACACAAGAAACGGACACAAGGGGCACCCATGCTGAATCGTTATCGACGAAAAATTAGATCAAGAAGTAAGAAAAAACCATTCTCCAAGGTCAATTTCCATTGTACCGGAGGGCGCGATTCGAACCGATTATTAGATAAGATGGCGCGCGAATGGCCCTCACACACAGTAATACTCTCTCACGATAATGCGAGCATCCACACAATCTTTCCCTTTCATTTCATGGTCCCGCCGGACGGGACAATTCAACCTCAACAGTCTGCCTTCAACATTTCTTATCTCTCATTCAGCACCAATTCGGGCTGGCGACATCATGCGCCGCTTACCGCCAAACATTTCCATGCAAATAGCGAAAAGTGCCAATCCTTAACAAGCTTTGCTAATCGCCAACGTGTGTCGTGTGCGGATTAAGCCATGGCAGATATCCCATTAGCAAAATAGGTCCTTCGACCTAACAAATCACCGCGATTGATCCATGTTTGACAACACGAAAAGATGGATGATTTAAATTCGAACGATGCGAAGCTTCTGCTACCAAAAAAGACCCTCCTCTCAAGCTGCGTGAACAGCTTCTCGCCATGTTCATCAAAGTAACCTTTTTTCCAAGACACATAATTTCTAATCTAATCTCTCCAAGACGGAATGGGCGCACAGAGTCCGGTGGTGGTAATTTCTGGGACCATTGAACATCTATAGCGAAGCCTGGAAATTGGTTCCGGCCAACCCGCATATTGGAACAACTCACGCAACCTACTCACGGCCACGTTCTTAGGGATTTTTCATTGTTCTTATGATCGTCAGATTCCAGCAGCTTCGCGAGGTTTCCGTATAGTTGCATCTAAGTTGCCCTTGCCTCGCCGCCGCAAAAAATACCCAGCCTAGAACATAGAGTACACACACAGACACACACTCCGCTAGCCCCAGGAACTTTACATTCAATTGCACAGTGAATGGCAAATACTGACTGCCCGTGCAACAAAAAAACAAATGATGCAAAGTGAATGTCGTAATAAAGAGATGAGATGCAGTAACGAGACGTAGATGATGTGCGCGGGCACTTATACACACATACACACACACCGTTCCGTGATGTTCGTTAATTAACTTTCATCAACGGCCACAGGCCTCCCGTTGGTCGTTCGTCGTCGCGGCAGGTAATGATGAACGTTTAAGATTCGCGCGAACCGACAAAACGCCACATCCTTTCTTGAGTGCATCCGACGGCTTACCTCGTTTGACGGCGTCTTCGTAGCAAATGCAGCATGGCTTCGAATCCTTGGCTCCCATGATGGGGCTGTAGTTTTGCGTCTTGCTAATCTCTCTCGGGCAACTGCGACGGTTTCCAGGCGAAGTTGCACTCACGGTAACACTAGTGCGCCCCACACTTGGGGATAGTAGTTGGCCATGAGCTTAGCTTCCGATCACAAAGCAAAGCTTCGCTGATGATAATGACGGATTACAAGAATGTTCTTTTCTTGGAACAGCTCTGATGGTTCTACACAGGAACACAGGCCTTGCATCGCCTACTGTTTAAATCGCGGCATATTTCCGACATTGTTCCGAACTACCGTTTTGTCTAAGCTACAGACGAGAACGCGGCGCGTCACGATTTCATTCCATCGCCACTTTCTTCGCTACTTCCCCCCGCCCGTTTTGCTGCTTTTTATTAGAGCAAAACAACGCACGGACCCAGGACCCTCGGGGGGGGGGCTGGTCAGGAAATTCAACAACATTCGCTACACAAAACAACAATCTGTGTTCGCTCGCTCCACACGCACTCGCTGGCGAAATCAGGTGATTACGGACTACGCACACACCCCGCAGCTGTCAACTGCCCACCAACACCAACACCACCACCACCACTACCGACACCTGCTTTCACACACTCTCGCTCGCTCTCGCTCTTTCGGCGCCCCGTCTCCTTCGCTCCCGCGCTATCTTCTGCGGATTTGCGCACTTTAGCTTTTCACTTCAGCTCTGTTTGATTTTTCGCGTAACGCACTTTTTCCGCGGCCTAATCCACTCCGACTCGGTGGCCAGCGGTGGCCAGGGGTTTACCCGGTTTGGAGCGAAAACGACAAACAATAACACCGCAGTTTCGCACCCGTCGCCCACCGATGCCATCAATCCGAGGAACCCAATCGCTAGATAGAGTGATTAGTCACAGGTTACACCAAATGGCCACTGGCTCGCGCGAGTCGCGAGTGTTTTGCCGTTGATTTTCCCCATCGAACAGCACCACTGAAAGATAAAGAGGGGTGTCTAAGACGGTGGAGACAAAGCCAATGCGACACTCCGGATTTCGATCGGAGCAAAGATTGGGGGACACTCGGGGAACGTCGCTCCAGAGCCTGCTTTAATCGCACCCCGCCACGCTTACACGCATTATTAGAGTGGAACGGGGGGAACCGCTAATTGCACACTTCACGATCCAGCAATTTAGTGCTCTGCTCCTCTCCGTGGTGCGTGTGTGGTCCGAGGTTCTTACTTGGCCGAAATCGAAAGCCCGTTTGACAGGAAACTTCGCTCTGGCGAGTGTAGCGCTGAATTCACCACCCACGGAATGGAGAGCTGCAGGGGCTCACCGCACTATGGAGAATTTCTATAAGATAGGAGGACATAACATTCCGAAGTATCTAACACGTTTGATCATTTCTATCATTTAGTTCAGGACGTCGAATGGCCAAAGTTTTGCGTCAACATGCAAGTATGTTGCAACGAATCGATAAGTTTTAGGTGCTTTTTTGAATCTCTCTCCATTCGATTGAAAATAGTCCGAAAGTACGAAACCCTACGGAACGTACGCAGCCAACACACTGGCGTCCAGGCGTTTGACAGCTGTCACGTGTAGCTCGAAACTCACCACGGTGCGATGACGTTACAACCACTACGAATCCGATCGCAGAAAACACACACACACACGCAGGCGAAAAGAAACACACATTTTGCTGCCGTAATTCATCAGTCTAGCGGATATCTGAACGTCAAAACCACAGCCCCATGTCCGACGACGAGACGACGATTCAGACTAAAAAGGCTCAAAGCGCCCACGGAACATTGTCCTTCACCGCCTTCGCTGTTGTCCTGTGTGTTGTGAGGCGAAAGTTTTCGGTTCGGTTCGTTTATTGATTGATCCAAAACGGTGGCCGCAAACCACAGTGATTCAGCCGATAGACAGAGAGAGAGAGAGTGCGGTTTCTGGCCCAGACGACTTCGTGGAAGTCCCGTTTTGCGTTTGTCCGTCTTATTTTTTGCGTTACGTTGTCTCTCGTCACAGCATTAGAACTTTATAGGGTGCCGTTTGATAAAACGTTCCACATTCGCTGTTACTTCGGTCGATCGAAAGCAATCGGCCAGCAGTCATTGGAAAATTTCGTGCCCCCCCGTCACCGCTCACCGCGCTACCTTGCAAATTTTCGTGCAATCAAGCCGAAGGAACACACCTCACGCCGCCGCGGGGCCATCTAGAGCGTACTCGAGAATTGGTTCTGCTGAAGGGCGTGAAAGTGTTGTTTCTCCAGTGAGGCCCGTCTTTCCTTGTTTGCCGTATCCGCGCCCCGTTTCATTGTGACCACAAGGCGGCGGGACCACACACAAAGAGCAACAGTGTCAACGAACTGTGCCCCGGTGTCCACCCAGGCGAAATGGCGAAAACGTACGACTATTTGTTCAAACTTTTACTCATCGGAGACTCCGGCGTCGGCAAGACCTGCATACTGTTTCGCTTCTCGGAGGATGCCTTCAATACCACCTTCATCAGCACGATCGGTGAGTAACGGGGCCCAAGGCCACCCCGAGCGAGCGAGCCTTCCGACATTCGAAAACGCTACCCCCGAAAGCCCCGTCAGAGCGCCCCTCCTAGCCAGCGGTCCTATGACTAATACACGCCAAACGGCGATGATCGTCATCGATGACGGTGTGCCACCTGTCGACACCTGGTGCCACACAAGTTGGCCACCGTGCGGCCGGTAGGCTGGTGGCCCCCTTTTTATATCGATTTAGCAAAGATCAATCGTTTCCAGCAGTTCCATCGGATCGGACTCGAAACACCGTGACTACTCGGAGGAATTTCCGATGATAGCCGTTTCCGCCTGGGCCGTGGCCGTGTATCGCGATAAGAGCGTTTTGAAGTTGGCCTTATTTGTTTTAAACCAACCAACCAAATCGCGTGCCCAATCGGCTTTGTTGTGCTTCGTAAATGGACCCGAATGATAAGCTCCGAGTCTCGGTGGTTCAACGGAATGACCCTATGCTGGAAATTCTGAAGTGCGCTCTGATAAACGGATCGTCCCCGCAATCGCCGAATTCTAAGAACACAGTGTACAGTCACCGCTCCAGAGGAACCGAAGAGCGGCTCAGAGTATCGATGCGACGCTCCTCGGAAGCATGTTTTCTTACGCCGCATCCCCGGAACCGTCTAAACGGCGTCTATACCGTTTAGGAAATCGGATTCCTCTTGTGGACTTGTCCGTACACGGGATGCTAACCGTGCCGTCCGTGTGCTTCTGGTTTTTATGGAATGTTCCGGTGACTCTATTTCTGGATCAGACACTTATAAGCATCGTTCTTTATCATCGTCGATCGTTACTCACTCGTTCGATTGGGGAAGCTAACACATCGTTCAATAAGTCCCGAGACTAACTATGAAAACAACATTTTATCGGTAAAATTCTTTATTATTCATCAACATACTCTTCTTAAAGTGTTATACAACCATTCCACACTTCTCTATTTTTTCAATTCCATGTTTGTAGCACGATTTGTTTTTTGTCTCAAAATGAGCCTCAGTAGCAGCAATCACCTCCTCATTCGAGCCATATCTTTTTCCCTGGAGCATCTTTTTGAGATCCGTAAAGAGCCAGTAGTCGCTGGGGGGCAGATCCGGCGAGTACGGAGGATGAGGAGCAGTTGGAAGCCTAATTCGTTGAATTTGGTCATCGTTTTGATTGAATTGTGCCATGGTGGCTTTTGTTCCAATGTGCGCAAACGCGGCACCCATGTGGAAAACCCCTTTTTCATAGCCAATTTTTGGTGCAAAATAGTAAATGCACTGCCAGTTGATTGTTTACCATCTCAGCTATCTCGTGCACTTTCATTTTGCGGTCTTCCATCACGATTTTCAATACTTGCTTGATGTTTTCGGGAGTTACTGCCTCATTTGGCCGACCCGAACGTTCTGCATCATTTGTATCAGCACGACCGCATAGAAGTCAGCATACCTCCGAAAAATGGTTGGTTTCGACGGAGTAGAGTCCGGATAACGTTTTTCAAGCCATTGCTGAGCTTAAACAGTGTTTTTTCCCCATTGGAAAACAATGTTTTATCAACACACGAAACTTGTTTTGGTCCATTTTTTCAGGATTGCAAAAGTAGCGTCACTTTAACCACTATAGCTTTCTTGGTTATGCTTCGAATTACATCAAATTTTGACACACCTCATCTGAAGGTTGGTACTTCCGAACCCTGGTATACGAATGGCATTATTAGCGCCAATTCTATGGTAGTCTCGGGACTTATTGAACGATGTGTTAAGCGTGTATCGTAGCAAGCCACGCTCTGCCACAAAGAGTGCTCTGCTTCGAATCTTGGTCGAGTGATCGCCTACTGCGTGCCTGGAACGCTTCCTACGAGCGATTGAATTTCGACCAGTTTTCATTGTGCCAATGCGGCCAATCCGACCAAGAAATATGACCATTTGTTTGTGCTACATTCTAATGGTCTCTTACTTACGGTTTTAACGCGAAATATAAGGCCACCCCCCCGGTGGGGGGGGGAACTCGCGAATGGGGAGCGTCGATGGCGGCAAGCCGAATGACAATAGGATAAAAATATCTTTGCACATTCTAACTACGCCGCATCATGCCGCTCTCAGCATCATTGCTGCTTGCCGGGATTAGCGCGCCATTTGTCGCGGCCCCGGCCCGTTGGGATGTCTTCCTCGCTTCTGAGGAATGATATTGGCTCTGGGGAGCAAAAGTTGGCACCAAATTGCAAGCGGAACGGACCGCACATGACACTGCCCCGATCGCCAGTGCTTTCTGGTTAATTGAGTTACCGTATGCGCGATCGTCGACCTGCGGAACTGGAGTTCTTCCAACCATCTTCCAACACAATTAGAGGTATCGCGTGTAAAAATGTCGACCTTGCTCGATCAGACACACAGTTCAAAAGGTTATGGAAATGAAATCGACGCTCGAGGATACGCGCAGCCCCCATCAGCAGTTGCCGCCGTTCCAGTTGGCGAAGCGCAAATAAGCATCGATTCGATCGATTGAACGATCTATAAGGAGTGAAATAAACCACTTTGTTCGATACACCGCAACTGATTAGGCTCGTTTTTGTTTTGTTTCAGGAATTGACTTCAAAATTAGAACGATCGATCTCGATGGGAAAAAGATCAAGCTACAAATTTGGTAAGTAGATATGCTGCGAGTCCATCGCAACAAATGCTTAAAGTATATTTTCCTTTCCGTGCAGGGATACGGCCGGCCAGGAACGGTTCCGCACGATCACGACCGCGTACTATCGGGGCGCGATGGGCATCATGCTAGTGTACGACATCACACAGGAGAAATCGTTCGAGAACATTAAAAACTGGATACGAAACATTGAGGAAAACGCATCGGCCGACGTGGAAAAGATGTTGCTCGGCAATAAGTGTGAGCTGAACGAGAAAAGACAGGTACAGACAGAAAAGGGGGATGATCTTTGATCCGGTTGTTAATGTCTTTTTTGTTGTTTTCCCCCCCAACACAGGTAACGCGCGTCCGGGGCGAACAGCTGGCGGTAGAGTACGGTATCAAATTCATGGAAACCTCGGCTAAGGCAAGCATCAACGTGGACGATGCGTTCTTCACTCTGGCGCGTGATATTAAATGTAAAATGGAAAAACGGATGGTATGTTGTTGTGACGGAACTCGCCTTCCGCTCTTGGGGTCTCAACCATTGTTTTCCCCCGTTGCAGGAAGCAAACAATCCTCCGAAGGGTGGACACCAGCTAAAACCACAGGTGGAACCACGGAAGGCTCCCAGTTGGTTATCGAAATGCAATCTGTTTTGACCTTGTAGTAGTCTTATGGATAATTATTACTTTTTTATATAACACACTAAATAATAATAATAATTATTATTAAAACAATGTATGTAAACGGATAATGTCGAGACGAAAACAACCAACACAACAAGCAAATGATGCAAGATCCCCACAATACGCCGCCACAGCGCAGCAGCATAAAAGCATTCACATTCGTCGTTGTCGTTGCATCGTCATTCAAAACAGAAACTCAATTAAAATGGCGCAAAACGGATTGGACGACACCACTGGGCGCCCCGGTGATCGTTTCCAAATCTCATAAAACTGTTTCAACTACCAACCTACCAACTTCTGCGATGCATATTCCTTCTTTGGAACCATCTTTTGGACGACGATGACGCAGAGGTCGAGGTCGTAAATTACTATCGCGTTGTGATAGAACACTGTGCAGAAGGTTTGTGATGTGCGAATTCGATTTGTCCCTTTACGATTACAGAGTGTGTTACGAAATTACCTTCCCCCTTTTTGCGTCGGGCCGTGCTAAATATATCGGAACGCGTGTGAGAGTTAATAGAGCTTTGCTTTCGTATATAACCACCCGCGGGAGGAGAGGCGTTGAATCCAGCCAGCGTTAGCAGCTGGCAAAGGAACTGGCGCTCAATTCATCAAAACCCGCGCGCGGAGAAGATAGGCTCCCGCTACACCATTCCATCATCGAGAACAATGACGGCGCATTGAACGGCGCTCCCCGAGACCAGGCACGACCAAGTCGTGTGGCTAAAATGTAACAATTCCGTTCGCTTCCGTTTAATTTGCGACGGTTTTGTTCGGAAACTCCTCACGTCCGAACCGCGGCAGCGGCCGCAGTACGAGACAGATTCTCTGTAGCCGTTATCGACATAACATCCTTTCATACCAAACCACAACCACACACACACACACGGAACCGAAACTCTTGTAGGACTTTTTTTCTTGAAATGGTGAAAATAAACGACATAAGGGGAACATAAACTTGTGGGCAGGAACTGGAAGAGAGGAAATTCAATAAAACGAAACGTAAAAACAAGAAGAACGCGTCCTTTTTACTGCAAAAAGTTACTCATAAAAGGCATTTTTTCTTCTAAAACGTGTACAAAATATTCTCCCATCCCACGCACGCACTATAATATCTGAAAATTGGTTTAAAAAACTGCCTATTCCTAGTTTTGTAAATATCGAGTTCTCCATCGAATGGCAGTAGTGGACGGACATTGTTGTCACTGGTGGTCGCTTCTCTTGATTCGCTAACACCATGCTACCTTCTTTCGCCCAAACCTGGGAACGACCAGTGCCTCCGCCGGTGTCGCGTCGCGTGTCTTACTTCCGACGGTCGACGGCACACCGAAGCCCGGATCGTCAAACGGAAAGATGCTGCTGAAGGTACTGCTTCGTTGCGAGCTTTGCGTCGAGGGCCGTCTAATAACCTCCCGATCGCTGCGATCCCTAAGCTGAGCCGGGCCTACGGTTTCACACTCATCGCGCGATTTCTCCGACATCAGCGCCTTCAGCCGTTGGTTCGCATTTTCGATCGCCTTGATGTGCTGCTCGCGCACCTCGATCAGTTCGCGCTGTCGCGTAGTGCACTCGATCAGTTTCGCCTCGAACTCCATCAGGCGGTCCTCGAGCAGACAGCGGAGCTGCTGCTCCCGGATCACGGCCTCACTGTTCCACTTGTCTTCCCACTTGGCCAGATTGTGCTTCGCTTCCGACTCGTACATGCTTTCGATCGCCGTCTGCTGTTCCACCTCCAGATCGAGCTGAAGCTGGAACTTGCGGCTCAAATACTTAAGTCCATCCGCGCTGTCGGTGGCCGCCGGGCTGTCCAGGCTGAGGCGCTGCAACAGCGCCAGATCGTGCCGCAGATCGGTGCGCACCGCTTCGGAGCGCTCGCGCAGCAGCATCTTGATGCGCCTCAAGTTATGCATCGCCATTACACGATCGCGACGCCGATCGTTATACACGCGCAGCGCGTCCAGTTCCTTGGCCGTCTCTTCCTTTTTCGTCTTCAAACGCACCTCGTACAGCCCGAGCTCGTTCGTTTCGTGTTCGCGCGTTTTCAGCTCGGCCATGTGCACCTCCTGCAGCCGGCGCAGTTCCGCAATCTCCTGCTCCCGCATGCGGTCCCTCTCCAGCAAGCGTTCCTCCCGGTGGCGTACCTCTTCGTGGAGCCGCAAATCACGCTCCTGCTGCTGGCGGCGATCTTGCTCATCCTGCAGCTGCAGCTCGACCTGCCGATCGATCCAGTTCAGTTTGGCCATCGCCTGGTGCGGTGACCGCGAATCCATGATGACGCCATCGCGATCGACCCCGTGGCGCCACTTGCTGTACAGGTTGGCCTCGAGATCGATGCGCTTCTTCGCTTCCTCGGCGCTCTGTATCCTCGCCCGGACACCTTCCAGAATTTCGGTCGACAGTGCTTTCGGCTTCGGACGTGCTATCTCTGTGTGAAAGAAAATGCCGTGAGATGGGACATAACAAAAAAAAAAGATCACAGTGCTCTACCGTCCGCTTCCTTTTTAAGCTGTTCGCTTTCCCGGGCCAGCAGTTCTTTCAGCCGTTCCCTTCGGGCTTCAAGGGCTCCCGCTTTGCGCTTATCGTCCTCCCGCTTCCGGAGCGCTTCTTCCGCCTCGCGGTAGTACTGTGGGGTGGTCCAGGACTCGAACCGGCTCGTGATGCGGCCCCACTGGTCATAGTACCGTTCGACGGCCGCCGACTTTTGGTACTTAATTTGCTCCGCTTCACGGCGCTTAACCAGAGCGGCCTGTAACTTTGCGCTGCGCATTCTCAGGGTGCGGCGTCGATTGTGGCATTCGAATCACTTCCGCTGGCCGGTCGCGATCCGCGCAAAATAGGCCTGGGGGAAAAGGAAAACAAGTGGAGGATACAGAAAAACGGGTTGACCGTGCGGTCACTCCTTGCATGCATGCCCCAAAAGGGGATTTTCGCGGAAGATAGCGAAACAGCGGGTAAACAAGTGCTGTGAGGCCTACTGAGACGATAAAGCCAATAAAATGACCGTGGCTAGCTAAACATCTTGACTTCGCACGCACTGGCAGCCTGCTATGATTGAAACAGAGGAAAGTGACAGCACGACTAGGAAGGCTTTGCTTTGATGTAATTTAATGCTTGAGTACACCTAATATTGTTTGTATTCCTAATCAGTTTGTAGTACTGAGTGAGTTTCATAAATATGCTACTGTGGCCAAAAAATAACGAGAACACAAGTAGACAAGTAGAAGAAGAAGGAATTCCCGACATTTTTCCCGGGCACAGTAATGTAATACGTCGTACCTTGCCCAAACAATGAGAAGTCCTTCAGTCATGATTCAGCACAATTTATCGTACGATGTTTGAAACTGGTACTCGGTAGTTGAACAAAAACGATGGCGCCTTCATCTCCCATATGATTTGTAAACATTCAAACAGATCTGATTCTTCAAAGAAATTACCCAACACACTTTACCAATTGATAAGAATGTGATTTCCAATGATTCATTACAGCCACGGTAGCTGTGTACATTTAATTTCTTGATTACGCGTACGCGAAAACAAATATCATTAAACCCCTGAGCCGATAACGAAGCGATAGATGAGACCAAAAAAGCGTCAACCATCAATGAGTGAGTGTTAAAATTGGTACACAAATGAGAATATGATTTCCGTCTTATCAATCCTTCCCTGAGCCCTTCACATACAAAATGTCATGCTGCGTTAGCAAATCGTAGTTCACATTGACCCACGTCTGCCTCTTGGTGAATGAATGAAAGAGCTCTCCTCAATCGCGTCGAGACACCTGGTCCAGTGGGATCTGTCTTTCGTTGCCATCCGATCCGATCGCTGGAACGCGGCACCGTTCCCACGATCGAGAGACGGTGAATCCCCACGAAATCACGCCCCGGGAAATCGGTCGTTCGTTCGCAATCGTTGGGTCGCGAGAACAGGTTGGTCAATGGCTGTGTTTTGAAGCCTTACTTTCGAACCCTGTTTATGGTATTTCGCTTCAAACGTTCTTCCGAAAAACAAAATTCCAGTACAGTCACTACCCCAAAACATATTACAATACAATACAACATACTAAGGACGCTTCATCCTCCGTTGATCCTCCCGTTAAAACCTCGATCGATCCCTTTCGCTTATCACCACTAAAGGGTCGCCGAGGGAACTTCATTCGCGCTCGCACTATCGCTTGACACTCTCGCAATATCAGTCGCGATGGGGTGGTTTTCACAGACGCACGCGGTGCAATGCCGCTCCTAGTCACGCTGCTGGCCCTATTTAAATGCCGGTGACACCGGCTGCTACCAACGCAGTATCGTTTCAACCAGCGAGCGGGTCGCAAAATCGGTGTTCGAATTAGCTTATCAACCGGCGGCTCGGAGCCCGAAGAAACAGTGAAACAGGGCAACCAAATAAACACTAACCGGCCGAGTGCAAACAACCGAAAAAATACCCGTCCGGCAGACAGGCAGACAAAACGCCGCCAGACAGACTTGCAGACAGTGATTTGTTTGATTACCGGCGTGGAGTGGTGGTGTCCGCGAGATTAGTTTGAAAGCTCATTGCGAGTCGTGTACTGCGGTCACGGGCAATCTGCAAATCTGTTATGGAACAGTGTCGCCGTGTTTAACGAAACAATCGATCGCGACAGTGCTGTAAAACACACCGAAACATGATAAAGAGATTCTGTTTGTACATGAGTGCGTTCGTTGGCGTGCTGCTGTACGTCGTGGTGGACAGCAAAGCATGTGGTAAGCAGCGTTCGAATTGTGAACGAGTTTTACGCGATGACTCCTCACAAAAATCCCCTTCGCGAGAGCCGTGGGAGACCGACCGACCGACCGTGCAAAACCATTCATCTAAAGGGTTTATAATTTGTGTTAGCAAAATTTACAGTACGGCGGGTTCCACCACGGACACGGACTGTATCGTTTCCGGGGCGCATCTTATCACGCCCTTGACCTGCATATGGCGAAAGAATGTTCAATGTTCGAGCGAACGTCACTAGGAAATCAATTTGCTCAAGTGCTCGGGCACGTACAGGCCTAATTAAGTGCGCCCAACATTAGGTGACGGTGGCGCAGCTGATCAAACAGATAAATGTTTCGAAGCTCACTGGAAATGGGCAGCCACAGACAGATAAGCCGACCGTGCGGCGGGAGTTGTCGTAGTGTGTTTTTTTATACTTGAATAACAAGACACAGTATTCGTCGCGTGATCGCGATCGCACTACAATCTTGCCAAGGGGCTAGTAGCTAATGATCCTCGGCTTCGCTCGCTGTTCCCAACAGACCCACCGCCGTACGTCAGTCGCAGCTTCTGGGACGCAAAACCCCCCAAACTGATCGAACGATTTGCCGGCCCCATCCCGTACGTTATCATCCACCACTCGTACCAACCGGCCGCGTGTCACAGTAAGTTGGAGTGCATCAAAGCGATGCAATCGATGCAACGGTTCCACCAGGACGAGCGCAATTGGAACGACATCGGTTACAGCTTCGCGGTCGGTGGCGATGGACGGATATACCAGGGGCGAGGATTCAACGTCGTCGGTGCTCATGCGCCCCGCTACAACGCCAACAGTGTCGGAATTTGTCTAATCGGTGATTGGACCGGTAAGTGCCTCGGGTTGGGTTGAGACGCAGTCGGATCACTCCAGCGAGTCTGTTTTACCATTCGCAGCGGAATTGCCACCCAAAACAATGCTCGCCGCTACGGAAACCGTCATCGAGTACGGCGTCCGACAGGGCATCATCGCCCAGAACTACACGTTGCTCGGCCACCGACAGGTTCGGGCCACCGAATGTCCCGGTGATAGGCTGTTCGAAGAGATCAAAACGTGGCCACACTTTTCTCCGATGACCGACGTCGGCGATAAAAATAATGTATGACCCGATCGCAGAGCACACGGGTGAAGACTGTTGTCGACCGGCGTTCCTAGAATATCCTGCGCAAAGTATTAGTGTGTTGATGAGATGAGATGTATTGATAAATATGTGTGAATGTTTCTTCGAAATACAGAACGAGGACAAGCTTAAGAAAGTGAATTTTATGGTCATTTTATATTGTTTAGAATGCTACCCTTTATGGTGTTTGTCTTCAGCTGATCAGCACAAACAGCTGATAAGCAACAGCTCAAGTTCGTGCGTGCCAGGCAAAGCGCGATCGGTAAACAAAGAAAGAAAACTACGATTGCCTAACGTACGTCCAATGTTGTTACGCGTGTTTACCTTGTCGCGGTCCCATTAGTGAGGGGGGCACCGTGGGATCGAGAGAAAGGAAACACGTCTCTCATTTTCACGAAATAACCTACGCATTCTAGAAAACATGCACAGCCAGCGGGAGAGCCAGAGAGGATCGCATCGAGTGGGATTATAAATTTAGCTTCGCCGCTCTTGTGCGCCGCACGAGTGAGAGGATCGTGCGAAAGGAAAATCATGGTGGGAAAATTGGGAAAAACCACCTTATGTGCGAGAATGCGAACCATTACGAACCGGTGGTCGAGCAGGTCTCTCGGAAAATTCGCCACTTTCGCTCGCTTTCGGATGGTATTCTGCCGCCGCGCGGATCGTGTGCGTCCGATCAGTCGTCGAAGATCGCTCCCGCTCTGCGGCGGTTCGTCGTAAATTATCCCGGGGCCTCCATTTTTCAGTGGCCAAAGTAGTAGAAAAGCAGATTCAATAGAGTATAGCACCAGAGAGGTACCAGATCCCGAGATCCGATCGAGGATCGGGGGCTCAATGTCGGGTTTTGCATAACTTCGACACAGGACGACAGGGCTCCGTCCGTCGCGTGACGCAGGAGGCGCTCCGGTGTGTGTGTGTGCGGTGATCGGGAGTGTGCAAAACTCCATTCACGACTGCATTCTCCGTTTTTTCTTCATGTGTTTGCCAAATTCCGTGTCGTAACGAAGCGCGAAGGCAAGAAAGAAAGAAAAGCCGTCCCGCATTCATCAACACTTTCGCAAGAATTTCACGACGTCCCGCGAAATGATGTGTACTCGTGTGTGTGTGTGTGAGTGTGCGTAGATCACCAACCCGCCGCCGTCGGTGTGTGAGTGAGAATGATCGCGGAGGAAGGAAAACGGCGGCGGCGATCACTTTTCCGACCCCAACGAGATGGGGCTCACTTTAATGTCTGTGAAGTGCAGTTCAATGGTTCACTAAAAGTAACAAAAAAACACAAGGTGTGTATGTGTGCGTGCGTGACGTGCGTTCGTGGGTTGTGGCCCCAACCAGAGAAAAAAGCGGAAACCAAAATGCGAGCAAAAGGAGTATCTTGTCGTCGTCGTCGTCGTCGCTGTCGGTGACGGCGGAATTCGACGCGTTGACCTACTTTGAAATGAGTGAAATTTTCAACATTTCGTCGCGTACATCCGTCTTTTGGTCCTTTTGGCTAGCCGCTCGCGATCACAGCAACTGTCGTCGCCGCCGAAGTCGCCGTAGCGTAATGGCGGTCGAAGACTTCTAGAGATGAAGTTTAGTGGAACACGCAGAACGTGGCTTGTTATTTTTACATCTCCGAATGCAGTCGTCGCCACAGAAATCCGAATAAACCATAAACAATACGCCCACCCGCACACACGCACACACACGCACATACACCGATATTCCACACGAGACACATGGCCAGCGCGCACACACACACGGTGACGTCATTTGGGAAAATTAATTAAACGATGAGCACGATCGTGCTGCGTTCTCTCTTATTTTAAGATCACAATAAAGCACAATAACTCAGCGAGGCGAAGACGAGATCGTCTTCCAACGTGTCAAGGACCGGGGCCGGGCGTCAGAACCAGGGTTAAGTTTTGTCGGAACATTAAAACTAATCCTGGCCGCGGCCGCGGTGATGGCCGCGGAGTAGTTTTATTGCAATGGGCTGGCTGCTATTGGCCTTCAGTCGCCCAGCATCAGCGTCAGGCAACCTTCGCTCCTCGGGTCACGTTCGGCACGATCGTTCCGAAGTGGCGGAGTGGCACGGTACCGAAACTGTTCTCTTGACCTTAACTTTTCAACAATCGTCCGCAGCCAAAGGAAGGAAAATCGTACTTATTTCGCTGAAACTATCCTGCAAAGAATTAGAATTAGGAGATTAGAATTTTCCCATAGTAGTTGTTGACACATTTTGATTCTGAAATTAAGCGTTTACGGGTGAAGTATCTTTGAAATAAACTAATTCGGCTGAGGGTGACCCTGTCAGGGAAGGGTAATTAGATTTGTTAGATGGCCATTGTACGGCCAATCAAGACATGGAGACGCCTCGTTGCTCACCGTGAGCATCTACGCATCAGCGAACGTTCAATGTCGGAGATGATGATCAACGAGGTTGTTAGAATAATTATTACGCGCTCCCTTTTATAGAGGATCCATTTTTGGTAGATAACCTCGTTGGAGGTGCGGCTAATGAAGTGCATTTGTCGAATGCATTTATTCCTACGTTGCAGTTCCCGTCGGGCAACGGTGGCGCGTGTGTTACCAGAGTGTATCCTCTTCTTTTTCGTTAAAGTGAAGGTTACTATCGTTAGGTTAGTGTAGTTTTGGTTTCAGATTAGTTGCACAAGTGGCCACAAATACTGCTGATTAGACCGAAATATCCAACTTCTGTCCCACAATCTTTTGCGCGGCGTCCGTTGTTGTGACAAGCTGTGGCAATGAGTTAAGATTATCACTTTATTTGGCACGCAAACGAGTGCGGGATGAGCGCGATCTGGCGAGACAGGGACAGTATCAAAAATTCCACTACTACCGGATGATGATATTTCGGTACGATTGAGTCATGGTCAGCGCGCAGCTCGTGGCGTCAATAAACGGCGCGACGGTCGGAGTGTGCGACATTTTCCTTTTCTCCGTTTTCACGAGGATCTCTGGCTCTCGGAATCGGAAAAAGGTGGTTTTTGCAAAGCGTGTCCAGGCACACATTATGTGACAGACCCGACGCACCGTTGTCTTGGCTGTCGTACGTTTAGCCGGCACGTTTATATTTATACCATCTGATGAATAAGATGTATTTATACACCGCCACACCTCTGCGCGCCGGTGTCACACCGATAACCGACGGTCAAAAGACGGATGTACTTCGGACCATCTTTAGAGCCGGACGTCACCCGGATCAGTGCACAATCCGAGAGCCTGAGAGGACGATCGGAAAGCGACACACGACAGCGACGGACTCGAAAACACCTTCATTACTAATGTCTTCCACCGACTGAAGGCAAACAAGCAAAAAGATCCTTTCCGAATGATGATCCACTCGTGATAATTTAAGCACGGGATTTCGCGACGCGCCCTTCACGACCCTCCGCGTGCCCTCGTCAATCTATTTTAATCGTGACCGCTGTTGTGTGTTGTGTGTTTTCGGTAATAAATTATGCTTATTTTTGCCCAAAGACTCAGTGCCGTCAAACGTCATACGCGCGACGCGCGGTTTCGATCGTAAGACTGAAAGTGAATCAGAGAGTGCTTAGACAGTGACAGTGAGGCCAACGTCGTCACGGGCGTTTTACTTCGCATCGCATCGCACAAAGTAGCCTGGGAACGGCAAACGGCGAACGGTTGCTGCGCGCGCTGTCGTCCCCGCGTGATGCCGGTGAATAGTCGCCCGCCTTGGCTGAAGGACCGTCTCGAGACGGTCAACAAGAGTGTTCCGCCGGCGTGGGCCCGCAAACCCACACCCGCCACCGACACCAAGGAGTCGTCACCGTCCTCCAAATCGAGCGCAGAATCGCCTCCGGTAGCAGCCCCGGTCAGTGCTGCTGCTGCTGCATCTCCAACAACAACAACTAAAACCATGGCAACGGTGAAAAAGTCGACACCGACGGGCGCCGCCAAAGAAAATGGCGAAACGAAAGCACCCGCCACGACCGCCAAGCTGCAGTCAAAGGAGATCAAAGTGCCGGTCGTGGTGGCCCACAAGAAACCGGTGGCGCCTCCACTGACCAAGCCCGAGCCGCCGAAGGTTGGCCTCAAAAACACCACTCCGGTCATGACGGTTCTGCGGGAGCCGGCCAAGCCCCGATCGGCGCCTACGGTGGCTCCCGCCACCACCAATAAGAAGCAACCGGTTCCGGAGTCCGACGACGAGGAGGAAGAACTGGAAGAAGAAGAGCTGGAAGAAGAAGAAGATGAAGAAGAGGGAAGCACGGAATACGAAACGGAAACCGAATCCGAGGAGGAATCGCCTCCACCGAAGCCGGTGACGCCGGTGGCCCGAAAGCCCGAACCGAGCCCGGCGACCAAGAAAGTAACCGCGACGACCGATGACCCAACGACGCCGAAGCTGCCCGTGCAGCTGCGCAAGGTAACGCCAACCAAAAGCCCCGACAAAACCGACACCGACAGCAAAGCGTCATCCAAGTCACCGTCGGAAAAGTCCGCTTCACCGGAACCGAAAACCTTCGTGCGGCCACCACTGAAGAAGATCGTGCGCCCGCAACAGGACGCACCGGTAAAGGAGCGCTCGGTTTCGCCGGAACCGGCCAAAAACTTCCGCGTGCAGCTGCGCAAGGTACCGTCGAACCTGAAGGCCCCCCGGGTGAAGGAGAAACTGCCGGAAGTGCAGCTGAAGAAGGTCGAGAAGCCGCTGCTGGAGGACATCCCGAAGAAGGAGGAAGCCTATCCGCACAAACCGTCCACGCTGCGGTCGGAAAGCAGCAAGCGAAGTAAGTACCATGCCACGACCTTGGTCCGGAAACCTTAAAACCCATAGGCCGCGTTGCGGCTTTGGCCCGCTTTGGGCGTATTTCCGTTGGCGGCGTTTATCGCCCAACGTGTGGTTCCCCTTCTTTTGCTGCCGCATATTTGCTATCGGATTGGACCAATTCTTCTTCACTTCATTTTCAGTTCCTCCGCCACCGCCGATGCCAAAGTCGAATATACCGCCGCCGCCGCCTCCTCCACCGGGCATGAAACCTCCGGCGGACTTCCAGAAGGGCGAGATATCCGGCAAACAGAAGGAAGTGTTGGACAAACTGAAGTAAGTTGGCCCAGAAAGCGGGAGCGGGACCAGGTTGCACCGGGAGGGAAGGACAACACGCACATACACGCGCGCACACACGTACCCAAACCACCGCTGGGCCCCCGGCCAATCCGGTTCCGGTCCGGGAGCACGCTTCCGCATCGCATGTTTTCGTATAGTTCCTTCCTAGTTCTTTCTGCCGAGCGCGTATCTTCCATTGCTATCAGCCGCAGCATCGCGCAGCATCGGGATTCGGAATCACTAAACCACACCTGTCGCTAACACCCCGGGCCTGTTCGTGCACCGTCGAATGTCCGCGACTAACAACTAATCCGATGTTATCCCTTTTCTATGAATCTTCCCCCTTTCTTGCAGACGGCGTCCGCGTCGGCGTCCGGATTGGTCCGACATGATGAAGGAAGTAGAGCAGGGAAGGAAACTGAGACACGTTGACTGTAACGACAGGTACTCCCGACGACGACGGCGAGCTGCGTCCGAAAAGAGTCCCCAAATGGCCCCCAATTAATATCTTGTCTAGTCTTGTCCCCCTGATCCCTTTGTCTGCTGTCCACCGATCGAAGAGTTATACAATGCTGTTATGTCTGTTGTATGTGTGCCGCGCACGTTGATCGATGATTGTTCGCCAAAAATAGCTACCTCCTCTAGATCGTTAAGCCTTCAGATCACAAGTGACGCATGGTGTGTAATGGTCTGTTCGCTTTGTTTCCTTCCTTTCCGCCCGCCCGGCGGTCCGCCCCGATAGGTCACATCCGATCATCAACTCGAAGTCGATCACCAAAGTGAAGGATCAGTTCATCTTCGAGACCGAGAAGGCGACGGCCCACAATCAGCTGCTGAAGCAGATCCAGGGCGGGATCATGCTGAAGCCCACGAAATGTAACGACCGCAGCAAGCCCATCCTGGGCGGGTTGCGCAAGTTCCGCCGCCAGATGACGCTCGAGGAGCAGCTGGCCAAGTCGGAATCGCGCGCCAATATGGAAGCACCGCCGGCCGACGAGGAGGAAGATGAGCTGGACGATATCGATAAGGTGCGCGATGATCTGCAGAGCACCAAACAGATGTTGGCCCACGAACTGCGCAACAACGAGGCGATGGAGCGCGAAAATAAGCGACTGCAGGCGCGCGTCCAAAACCTGGAGGCGGAACTATCGCGCGAGCGCTGGAATCCGATCAGTGGCGAAGAGAAGACCACCCTGGCGGGGCCGCAGGGTGATCTGATCAAGTCGCTCAAGGACGAGGCACTTGAGGCGCAGCAACAGTCCAAACAGCTAGAGCAAAAGTACCAAACCGTGGCGAAGGAACTGGACACGGCCTACAAGCAGGTGGACGAGCAGAAACGCAAGATCGGTGAACTGGAGCGGAAACTGCAGGTAGGGGGATAGTGTCACGGGGAACCAATGAGGAGATCGAAGGGGAATGTTCATCTAAAGTATTGTCCGCCTAGAATCGGGAACAATTGAACTGGCTCTATCTCACGACTTAGGAAACATGTCAAGGGGTCAAAATGAAGGTATTTCATTGTATTTTGAGATGAGAATTTGAGCAATTTATTCTGTCGGTCGTCGGATGAAATCGCGAACTTTCTGTGGAATGCGCGCCATTATTTTCTGCACAATCTTCTGGGCCCACCTTTAGCGGCTTATCCCGCATCACCTTTCCAGACTACCTCTTGCCTCTTGTAGTAGCGGCTTGCCAAATCAGGCCAAAACTTGATCGGACCATTGTGTGACCTAATAAATGATATAGCTCGCTTTTTGAGGCACTCTTCCTTGTACAGCGTTGAGTTCATCGTCGTGTTTGTGATGAAAACGTTGGTTTTCCGTCCACAGGTGCAAATTCCTTGCCGGATCATTAGTTTCCGTGCAAATTTATTGGTGAATTCAAATTTGAACTTGGAGGGGACATCTCCCTGTGCCGTGGGGAGATAAAATTTTGGCCCAGGAAGCTGTCCATAATTCATTTTCATGTATGTTTCGTCGCCCACAAGCAAGCATCCTTTTTACCTCGTCAGAACCTTCTCGTATAACTTTCAAGCGCGTATTTTAGCGACTAGGTTTTGTTTAAGTGTCCTGTTTGGATGCTTACATGCAAGGAAAGAACAGTAGCCTCTTCGTAGACAAATCCTCTGGACAGTACTTCTGCTGGCACGATATTTTTTTTGCAATATCCCGAACCGAGAGTCCAGAATTTCCCTTGATTGATCTCAAAACCTTCCAGTTCGGCCGCCGGTCGTACGTTCCACTACGACAACTACTCTGAATCTTTCGGTTTACGATATTGCGGCCACGGAAACGGTGGAGCACAGCATATGCAGTTGATTGTGCAGAATTATTTTTCTTCTTTCGAGTTTCATTGACCATAACTTTCTATAAACTCCGCGCACCAAGATGATACTTTCAGCACTGAAAGTAGAATGTTTACTAAACACATAGCTGTCAAAACTTTTGTAATCCGACCACCAGAGGCGCTGCTAGAAAACATACAACTTTTCCCCATTCTAAGTGGACAATGCTTTAGCTTTGGAAGCGACGGTCTTTTTGGTCGAAACAGCGGGTTTTTAACATTTGGTATGCGATTCAAATGTAACTAACTGGACGACACTGGAGCGCACGACTAATCTAGGAACACCGGAAGCGGAGGAGGTCGACTCGACGAACGAACGATGGAAAAAATGGGCGCCTTCAACGAACGCCGCTTTTGAGCGCCGCTTGGAATATGTTGCTTACGAATTTACGAACTGGGCACTAATTATGGTTCTATGTTGCTATCGTTTTAATCGCAGTGCTTAACGGACGATGACTTCTACTTGAACGAACCGCAGGTAATGAACCACCACACTCGGGTTGTTGTGGATGTTGTGTCGTAGTTACCCCCGTAGTTGGGCAAACCCAACCTAACCTAACCCAATCGAAGTAGGCGCCCTGTTCTGTGTGCGATCTAGTAGCTTCCCGACGTTTGTGATTGTTTGCTAACAGAGTGTGCCATGACACGCAGCGAACGCGTGACAGCAGATTGATGAATGATTAATGTTGGCTTAATGTGATCGCGCGCGCAGGGAATCACCGATGATCGTCGGGCAACCGAGTCGGCCCAAAAGGAAAGCTCACCCGAATTGGAACCAGAAGTGGAAGAAGAAGAGGAGGAAGAGGACGAAGAGAAGAAGGCGGAAAAGGCGGCCAAACGGCTGAACCGGGAGGTGAACATGCTGCAGGCTCGCCTGACGCGGCTAAAGGAAAAGCAGGAGGAAAAGCATGCCGAACGGCAGGCCCTTAAATACGCGATGAAAACCAACCAGTATGCCCTCAAGTACGTGGCCACCGACAGACCTGCAGCCGGAACGTGTAGGAATAACCAAACATTTCTTCCTTGTAGAGCTGAAAATAAAAAATACAAGAAGCTGCAGAAGGAAGTGGACAAAATGGCAGCCATGATGAAGATGGAAGATGATGACGAAAGTGCGGAACCGAAACAGGTGGCACAGGAGGAACCGGAAGAGGACCAGGACCCCGAGGAGGAGGAAGAAGAGGAGAGCGAAACCGAGGAGTCTGAATCGGAGAGTGAGAACGAAAGCGAAAATGAAGCAGAAGTGAGTGGCCAATCGCGCCCCAGTAGGTCTTGCAATACGTAAAAATTGATGATCTCCCGTCATTTTCAGGATGCACCGGACGAGAAAAAGAAGGTGAACCTCGAACCGAGGGTCAAACGGCACGAAGGTCGGCTTGCTTCGCTAAAGAAGGGCAACTATCTGCTGCAGGCCAACGTCGATCGAATCAGGGACGAGATCAGCAAGGTTCGGGAAGAGTGCTGCACTTTGCAGTCGGATCTGGACGCGGTCATAGCCGACTTGGGTTGATAACGCTGTAGATAATCCAGCTAGGGAGCTAGGAAAATGCACTTCTCGCCGGCACCCACCCGGGCTCTGGGTACTCCTACGTATCGTAGCTGTTGTACACGTCCAAAAGTTTATTCCCTTCCCGGAGTGCCCATGATAAACTGTGCGTTAACAACGCAAACGCAAACGCTTTTCTATCTATCAATCTTTCATGCGAATACAGGAAGAGCGCCTCACAGCTCACGCAATAGCGCACGGCATACAAGTATTTTTGTACATCGATATTTTCGTATACACGCTAATGAATAAAACATACCTTTACGTACAAAACCACTAAACCGTTGTCACTTGAAAACAAACTAAAGCAACTAATCTTAAACCAAACGAAATGCTGAACGTAAATAGAAAACGCTACAAACTAAACTTTTGTTGTGTTGCTGTTCGCCGGAGAGTTTGTTTTGGATGCATAAACAAAACAGAAAACCAGCTGTCAAAAGTGGCGCTTGCGCAAAAGTGACCGTTAAGGAGGCCATGCAGCACAAACTCACCACACCGATTTTGAAAGCGTGGTGAATTTAAACTCGAATCTGCTCCCGATTAATTTAAGGTTCAATTGTTTTTAAAACTAACGCAACAAGCACAAGAAAATCCAGAAAGTAAGACTCCATTTTTGTAGCGCGACAGAGCCTGGTTCATGCGGTACACACCAAAATAAAGTATTCGTCCGACCGGTGCAAGGACACTCCGTTTTCGCTGGCTTCCTGTTTTTCCCCCCACCCCTCCATCGTGTCGGATTGTCATCTGTCATCGTAAAAATTGTGCAAATTTAAACCACACAGCACACAGGACATTTATTTGTGCGCCCCGTTCGCAAATCCTGCGAAAATTGCATACTCACCGAGGGCAAACCCAGTGCGGATGCCCACTTATCGCTAAGCTCTGCGGTGCTGTGACCCCCGTTAAACGCTTGCTCGTAGAAATGGCTTAATGCCTTAGTCCGAGCTCATTACCAGTAGGTTCCGTCCGGGTTGACTGAAAATAATGCGAGACCAAAACAGGCGTAAGTGCGCCCCCCATCCGGGGTTCAGGGTGTCTTTTCGTGGCCACTGGCACTGGTTTCATTCCGATCGTCCTACAGGAACGTTCCAACGCGGAAGGATTTAGCTAATCGGTAGACAAACTTAGTAGCTCGTTCTGCACGGCACCATCATGCCGGAACACCTGGAACTACAACAACTGGTGGACGGTGTGCTGCAGGGAACGACCCGGCACCGGTCGTTGTCCTGGCTGCGCTGCTCGTGTCCGTACCTGGGAATTATACTCGCCACGGTTTCTTCCTTCTTCTTTTCGCTCTGTTCCGTCATCGTAAAGGGACTGGTTGATGTAAACCCGATTGAGCTGGCCACATTCAGGTTTGTACATAGTTTTGTCCATTCGTTCGCACTTCTACGTGTGACATTTCGTAACGGTTTGTTTCCATCGCTTGCTTAGATTCATCGGTGTGCTGCTTCCTTCGATACCGATCGCCATCTACCGGGAGGAGAATTTTTTTCCCGAGGGCAAACGGATCATTCTGGTGCTTCGGTGTTTCGTCGGTACGACGGGTCTGATGCTCAGCTTCTACGCCTTTCGTCACATGCCTCTGGCCGACGCGTCCGTCATAATTTTTTCCACACCGGTTTTCGTAGCCATTTTTGCACGCCTCTTCCTGCGCGAATCCTGCGGCATGTTCAATGTAATCACGATCGTACTCACGCTGATTGGTGTCGTGTTGATAACGAAGCCACCGTTCCTGTTCGGTGACAATCTGGTGACGATAGTCGATGAAGAGGTGATGGAGTCCAGCTACGATATTTGGGGCCCAGTGGCGGCCCTATCGTCGACACTGTTTGGCGCCAACGCGTACGTGTTGCTGCGTGCCCTCAAGGGGCTACACTTTTCCGTCATCATGACTAACTTTGGCGCTTTCGCGTTGCTGTACACGCTCATAGTGTGCTACTACATCGGGGCACTCTGTTGGCCACTGTGCGGAACGGATCGCTTGCTCGTCGTGGCGTTGGCACTGTTTAGCTTCGGTGGCCAAATACTGCTCACGCTTGCGCTACAATTCGAGCAGGCCGGCCCCGTAGCGATCGCTCGGTCGGCCGACATTGTATTCGCCTTCATTTGGCAAATTATGTTTTTCAAGGAAACGCCCAGCATCTACTCGGTGCTCGGAGCACTGCTCGTCGTCAGTTCCGTGGTGCTATCCGGACTGCGAAAGTGGGCTCTCGCGCTGCCCAGAGACTCGGAGACGCGGAAAAAGCTAAACTTTTTGTATCTCGACTAGATTAGTTCCGTTCCCGAACAGCCCGGTGTCCAATTTGGGTGTTTTTAACATTTTACCAAACCAACAGCCGAAACGTAATAGAATCGATGCTCATGTTCCGGGTTTAAAATTTACCAAACCGGCCCCGGAATCCCGGGGACCGGGCACTTTTAAAACAATCTCACAGTCCTCCATTTTACTTACCCGATTTTGAGATTTACTTTCGAACGCACATCATGTGGCATCAAAGCGTAACGGAAGCGGAAAGATTTAAGGACATTTAAAACAAAATGATAAAACGTAAGACTTTATCGCGACCAAAACAAAGAAGGCATTAAACAAGACAAGAAATCAAGCATAGACAGTAACAGTGTATTTTAAAAGTAATCTATTCAACTAACGGATTGGAATTGCTTCACCAACCGAAAGATCGCACGAAAGAGGGCACATAAAATCAGTTCGGCGTGCACCTTTCGTCCTATCTGAAACTATCCTCAACACACCGGAAGTGGCATCCGGAAAGGAAGCGACTTTTCCCAAGAGCGAGATTCTAGTCAGCCGAAAATGTAAAACAAACAAACGTTTTCTGTATCGTTGTTCAAAGGACATCAGCAAAGTTATTTGATATTAAAGAAAAACTAAACCGTAAGAAGACAGCCAGACTAGTAATGGCCTAGTGATTGGCCAGCCAGCATGGGTTCCGGTTCCGCGGAAGTATGAAATACTACATAGTCTAAACAAGTGCATTGTGATTAAAAACAAATGGATCTCATTTACGTCGCACGTCGTCGTCGGCTAAGCTCAGTTTGCAGTTGGCAGATTCTGTTGTTGCGCTCCAAACTTACCAAGCACTGCAGCAGATGCAGATAGATTTTTATCCGACACCGGCCAGGGAAGGCCCATATCGGGTTGCACTCACTCTCAAACCACAAACCTAAAGATGCAGAAAATATGAAAATACTTGTTGTAGGGTATATTGTACAATGGAAATAAAATCGCAGCATTATCAAACAACGCGGTTGTGGAAGTAACGCACAGTTTTATTTGTTGTCCTATTTAGCGGATACGGGGTAGGTTAACGAATAACGTCCTCATCCTGCGCGCGGCACTCTCTAGTGTATAAAAATTTATTGTTTCCAGTTCCAGACATCTTGTTGGCGATTGTTGAACTTTAGTGTACTTTGGGGCGGTGTGGTACGATTTTTGGTAAGGAGTTAAAAAATATTCATAGAACTCTCTCTCTTGCTCTCTATGTTTTGAGTTCGTCTTGTGCACTACTATGCTAGAGGCTTTTTCTATTCATTATCCTACAACTAGTAGCTACCGTCGTGTGTTGCGGTGCAGTACCTTGACCAGCAAGTGTGTGTGTTAAGCTGTTACAATTGTTAATCTTATATTTGCGCACTAGAAAAGAGCATTGAGTTTTGCTTCAACAATATAAATAAGGCACCAACGTAACAATTTGCTCAACTGTTGCACATTCTACCGGATCATGAATCCAGCTTCTTCAGCACGGCATGAATGCGTACGTTGACGCGATTATCGAAGTCGTAGTTTTTAAAGTTCTGCTGTGCGTACACCAGCAGCTGACGTGCTTCGAGTCGCTCGGCGTCACCGGAGTCCCGGTGTGGACCCCGGAGCAATAACACGGCCAACTCGTAGTACGCAAAGGCGGACACATGAATGTCCTGCTGCTGTTCGGTCGCTTCGGCACGCATCGCAATGCACTCGCGGTACGCCAGTATTGCTTCATCGTAGCGTGCCAAACAGGCAAGGCAGGCCCCAAGAATGAGGCGCGAAACGCCCAGCATCGGTTCGTTGTTGGCGTCGACGGGTTGCGAGCAATCCGCCGCGATGCTCTCCAGCTGCTCCACACTACAGCTGGTCAGCGCGTTCCACAGAAACAGCATTTCAAACACGAGATACTTCCAGTACAGCGAGGTGCTAAATTTGGTCTGCGGTCCACTGACCGCTCGGGGCAGCTTCAGGCAGCGCCGAAAAATGTACCTCTCGATCTGCGAATCCTACAGAGAGAGAAAGGGGCATTATCAAACACACACGAGACGACGAAACACTCACCTTCTGCGGGGAACGGCTTATCATTTCCAGGATGTCCGTACGCCACCGGGTCAGATTCGAAAACTGGCCGAACGCACCCTCGCAGATGGCCGTTAAGTAGGAGTAGAAGCTCTTGGAGAACTTACTGCACATCCTTTTGTGCAATGGAAAGAAAGTTAACATATACCCATTGTCCATTGTCTTACGGGCGTCACTTACTTGAGTTCTTTGAAATTTTGCATCGCCATCCCGTAGTCGAGCTGTATCAACCGGCACCATCCGATCTCGTGGAGACACAGTAGCTTTATTTCCCGCTGAGCAGACGACCGGTACGCCCGCTCGTACGCCCGGATCGCTTCCGGGATGTTGGTCTGTCGAAATACAAAAAGGGTCCGACTCTTTTTAATGTCCGTAATGGCACGGTGCTTCTAGGGCACAAAGGCAAGGCACAGGCACTATTGTTTATTGCGCAAACGTGCGACGTACAATGGCACTGTTTGGCACCGTGCCAGCCGAACCTTACCTTCAGCCGCTCGACCCGTCCACGGAAAAAGAGGAAGAGAGATGATTTAGCAAACTGTTCCGCCGTTTCGTCAATTAGCTGCTGGGCGGCCTGGATCTCGAGGCTCAGGTTCGTGCCGTCGAGCGCGAAGAATGGCGTCACGATGGTGTAGTACCAGAGCAGGGCAAGTGTGGCCAGTGGGGCGCGCATGTCGTCGCTGTGCCGTGAAAAGCTGAGACAGGCGATTCCCATCGTCCGGTCACCCTCGAATCCGAGAAAGCTGATCAGTTTCAGGAGACTCGGTGGCAGCAAGGATATGCTCAGCTGGAACACGCCGTACCCGAAACTGATCGCTCCCATCAGCCGTTGAATGTCCTCCGGTCGAAGTGGTCTGGGGGTTCGGGGGGTTCGAATAGCACATTACACTGATTTGAAGCCGTACTTCGCCACGTTCACCCACCTGCCATCGGTATCGGTTTCCGGAACACCCCTCGGGACATACCCATTTGAAAAGAGCCCCCGAGATACCTTAACCGAATTTAAATCCAGTGTCAGCTGTTCTCTCGTACGCTCCATTGTCCCCGCGGGATTGTCTTCGAGCGACTCCATGCTGGATCCGGTACCTCCTGAAGGGCTGGTCATTTCTTCAAAATTCGCCGTGTAGCTCTTCTTCACGCTTCCGCTGCTGGAAGTCACCTCGCTCGATGAGTTTGTGTCCCCGTTCGGAACCTTGTTCGCTGCCTCGAAAGTCATAGTTTTCGACCTACGCAAGGGGTCCAGTGAGCTGTAAAACGAAGAAAAACACAGTAAAAGCAGTCCTCCGGGGACGGGTCCTCTTTTGGGACACTTGGGCGGCGCGTACCACTCGCAACCGGCGTCCGGCGTTTGTAGCGTCGAATTCGGTACCGTCCAATCGGTGGAGGACGGCGTGCTGAGGTCAAGGCCAGCCGCATTCTGTTGGTATCTGATCGGAGCCTGCGGGACGGCGCCGCCATCGGACGGCAGCGTTCCGGTGTAGAGTCGATAGATTTGTTGGTACGTGTGCTGGTAGACCTTCCATGCCTTGCGCAACAGCCAGCCTCCCTTCATGAAGCCGCTGATGTCCTGACTCAGCGACACCAGTATAGCGAGACAGAGCTGGCTGTCGGCCAGTATGATCTGTTCCTCGAGGCTTTCGATGAGCGACTTTTGGGTCACGTTGTTACCGAAGAGTTTCGAGCGGACCGACTTCAGCCATCCAACATCGCCCGCGCATTGCTTCTCAAGTTCCCTGAGGCGCGCTTGGGCTTCGTTCATCTTTTCCGTTTCCCACGATATAACGGCGTTCTGGGAGCGATACAAAAGGACCCCCAAACGCACTGATTATTCAACGAAAAGGTCACAACCACAAGCGACCCAACCCAAATCGGGTTTGGGATCTATTTTGTAAACTTTGAAGAATTCACTTACGGACTGGAAAAAGGTGCTTACCATGAAAGAGATGAAGGTATGCCCGGCCACAATGTGCACACTGGAGGGTCGATCCTGGAAGCTGTCCTCGGCCGCTTGCGGCATGTTGTTGAGCCACAGGACAATACCTTGCTTCACGTACTCCCAATCCTCCAGCTCCATCGGTCTGCTGGGAGCACTCATTTCAAACGGCAGCATCAAGCGAAAGTTCTAACCAAAGCCCAATCCCGATAACCGAGCCAAAAGCGGTAAACGGTCTGCGAAAACCTTCTCTGCGTTGTGGCCACACTAATTCATTCATCACTAGCCGGCCATACCCACTGGTTGGAACACAGTTTCGGAACTTTCTCTCTAACGATGTGCCGATATCCCTGAAAGGTTCAGAAAAAAAACAATCCCTTGTTGAAATTTGACTTCTCCGAATCGGAGCATTCGGTAATCTACGTAATTTGGCATTTTGTAGCAAAGCTGATGGTTTTTTTTTAATCGATATTCTACCAGGGCCGCCCACGGGAGTAGTTTGGTATCAATTATTCACGGGTACAGGTAGCTTTTACAGGGCCGCTTTTACGGTGCCGCTTGGGGCTTGATTCGAGAGCAATGGGAATTCCCGACAAAAATGGGTCTTTCAATGGGCTGTTCCAGCATGTTGTCTACAGTAAAGCGTGTCGTCTTTATTGAAATTGTGATAAAGATTGCTTGGAATGATATTGGGGAATTTTACAAAAAATATCCACTAAGAACGACCATCTTCAATCGAACCTTGATTCATTCCCTTCAATCTATGATAAACACGTGGTCCGAAGGAGCCACGTCGAGCGAAACAAACACTTCACTTTACCAGACAAACTCAATTGATAGCTAATATCAATATTTCCGCGTATAAAAGTGGGATCGGTGGTCTTCATTACGATAGTTTCTGTTACAATTCAGCAACATGAAGGTACAGCTGCTTGTTTTGATTGCTTGCGTTGGCTTTGCGCTGGCCAGTGAGGCCGCTGCTCCGGAGCTGCCCTCGGACTTGGAACAGCCCGACCAGGATCTGGCTTTCCAACAGGCAAGACCAGCAGGTCCGGTGCCGTTGGCTCCTCTCGAAGACGCCGAACAGCCGCAGGAACAAGAGGAACCAGCCCAAGAAGAAGCCCAGGAGGAAGATGTTCAACCGGAAGAGGATTCCGATGAAGAAGCCTCCGAGGACTCCGATGAAAGTGACGACAGCGAACAGAAGGTGCTTGACTTGTTGGAGAAAATGAACGAACAGCAGCAGGAACTGGACTTCTTGAACCGTTACTTGGTCGGACGCCTTGCACCGATTGACCGTCGTCGCCGCCCGTGGATCGGCAGACCCTTCTTCCCTCGGCCGCGCCCAAGGTTCTTTTTGTAGACATTTGTAAACTCCACACAAAAGACGCACACACACACACGGAATGCTGAAGAGCAGCAGTAGATAGATACCCTCCCTATCAAAATAAATGGTTCGTTTTCCGCAATTCAAATGTTTTGAACAAAACCGGGAGCCCCATTTGAAAGAAAGCCAATCCTAATCGCAATTTGAAACTGCGGTCATCTCGTCGAAAAGCCATCAGTGGATATTTAAAATCAAAGAAAAGCGTCACGTTGTGTGAGCAAAATTAAGAAAACGACCAACAGCAGTATACTCAAAGAAACAATAAGAGGCGCTCATGGAGTGTGTGCTGACGGCCGATGTCCTTGTTTATTTGTCGTACGTACGTATTTGTCGCGTGCGCAACGAAGCATCGCCTGAAGTGCGGCCACTTAGTCACGGAGAACGGTAGACCCGTGTTTCGGAATGATGGCAAGTTTTATGCAACTCATCAACCCGCCCGAAGGTTCATTTGGCTCACTACAAAAACGTAACTTAGTCTTCATACTCAAGCACCACGTGTCTGGCATGCCGCGGATGGTTACTGTTCGGCAGTTATGGTTCCTAAGCATGCCAACCCGCAGCGTTTGTCTGCAACGTCTCAAACAATTCCAAGCCTTCGAACATTTTGATCTTTGCACCGCAGTCGAGGTCAACAGAAATTAACAGAAAAGATTCACTAGGGAACTAGGAACAAGGACAGCAGGATGCTTTGTCGGAAGCCCGTCAACATATACTACATGTTTTTGTCAATATTTACTGCTGTCCTTTGAACGCGGTCACGCTCATTGAGAATATTTAATGCTCCAATTTCAATTTACTCCCACTGTCGCACTACAATCTGGCTGGTTTGCCCGATGACCTTCTGGCTGGCCTTGTGGCCCTCCGAAATGATCCATCGGTACGGGCCAAGAAATGATTGATTTTTGGATCGAAAATTGCTTTACACACAAACTGTTCCGCACGCCACCGGATATAACCGGAAAGTTGCTTTTGCATCAAATGAGACCAATCACTCAATTCTCACTGGGAATTAGGTTTGGGTTTTTGGGGGGTCACTGTACATAATGCGGGCGCCACATGAAGGCTAGTTTGCCGACAAATACCATCGAGCTTGCGAGCTACACCTGTTCACCTCGATTGGCAAGAGGAATCGCCACACGACCACATAGCAAGAGCAAAAACTCTGATAACATGCGTTCACACATCCGTAATTGGCGTGAGCGGCAGAAAATGGAACTCTGAACTCCAAATCATGGGGCTACTTGGATGGTTTCCGTGAACCAAAAGCACTTTACGCACTTCACTGCACCGTGAACTATGATGATGAGCAACAAATCACGGATTGAAACACACACAAAAACGCACCGATGACTGTGCTAACCTGATAAAATCGACATCGGCCCGTCGCAATGCAGTTCCGTCCCAGCGGGGATCGCCTGTTACGAACGATTGAACCAAAATCCGCCCGCACGGGGGAATCCAGCCGTAATCCTTAAATCCGGAGCGAGAGAACACAGTGCTCTCTCTCTCGTTCCTGCCGATACCGGCATTTTTTCGCTCTGTTTTGATATCCTTGTATGGCGAGAGCAGAGAGAAAGACGAGTGAGTGAGAGAGGACAGAAAGCAAATTTAGAGCCGGTATTGTGGTAGTGATGTGTATCAATTGTTTTATTTTAAAACATAATTCCTGTACAGAGCAACAAAACGCTACTATCACAACAGATCGATAACCTGATTCCTCCTGGTGTCTGCGCGGTCAAAAAGCGGAATGGCCTCGCGCTTTGCCGACACTTGCTCTCTGCAGCGATTGGCGGCGTACAGTTTTTTGGCATTGGATAAGCGCGTTTTTACAGAAATGGAACTCAAACGTACGACAAGCTGTTTTCTAATACTTTGTCTCTCCGTCTCTCCGGGTCGTGGTTTGTTTTTCTCAACAGCATCAATGTCGTAATTCGTAACAGGACCACATTTTTTGTCTAACTACGGAGCTGCTAACCCAAGGGCGATATTTACAGATTGCAATAAACTAAAAGGACAAGAGCTGCCTAGATAAACTCTAGGCCCTCGTACTTGTACTCGGTCGGGATGCGCGTCTCGGCCAGCAGCTGTTCACCTTCTATCGTGAATGCGCTGACGAAGGTGGACGTTTTGCCGTTCAGCTCTTCGGTCGACAGGGCAACGATTACTTCATCGTTGGCCGTGGGCAGGAACTTGAAGCTCGAGTACCCGTGCGTCGGCGGAATGCCGTTGCGCGTGAGTTCGATGGCGCGAATACTCTGGAACGTCTCGTCGCAGGATATGAGGAAGTTGCAGCCCATGTGCTCGTCGCGCGTTTCGTTGTACCGCTCGTGGGAGCAGCGGCGCGGCAAGAAGAACCACCGCCGATGGACGTCGGACCAGGCACCGGATTCGTGTATCATGTAGCCGGGCCAGTCGATGCCGATCGACTTTCGGATTGCTTTGTAATTGTTGATCCAATTCAGATGGTACACCTGCAACCGAAGAAGAAGAACGCGTCATTCACGGGCCACATTTCCCCGGGACGAGCCAATGTTACCTCTCCGTGAACCGTGACGGCTTTCACGTACATCGGGTCGCTGGTCTCGAAGTCACCGGCCGCCGTGGTCCACTCCTTGCCCATCGATCCCACGTACAGTATCTGATCCTTGACCGTGGCCCACTCCGCCTTGAAGCCCTTCCCTGTCCGTCCGTCTCCGTCCATCAGCAGGACCCACGGCAGCACGCGGTCACCCTCCACCTCGTACACCAACCCGGTGCGATCGTCAAACGTGAGCAGCTTCCCGTTGAAAACCACCAACTCCGACAGTTCCATTCCTCGGCCTTTGAGGGCAAAGCCCGACTGCAGGGCCTTGGGCGTTCCCTCGTCCCACGAGACCGTTACCGATCGCTTGGCCGGGATGAAACTCAGGTAGCCCTTCAGATAGAAGCTACCCCACTGGTTCTTCGACAGCGCGGAACTGGTGTCCAAATCGGCAATGATGCCGATGCGGAACGAGTATATGCCACTGCTGACGATGGGACTGGTCAGCGGATACGTGTGATTGTAAACGATGGCCGTGGGTTTGAGGAAACTGTTCGGCGACGGGGCAGCCAGCTCGTTCACGTAGCTCGGACTCGAAGAGATGTACAGGACCAGCAGCAGAAAGGCGCATAACGTGGCCAGAACCCAGGTGAAGTGTACTTGCAACCGGATCGTGCGGTTCCCTATCCGGTACGCCGGGGGCGATCGCAGTGCTTTCCGCCAGTCGCGCAGATACATTCCGGTTTCGATGATCGTCGACGAGCCAGGCTGTTTCGATGGGATCTTGCCCGATCCCAGGCTGAAGCACGACGACGATAATGAAGCGTTGCTACCGTCCGTGTATTGTTTCATTGGGCTGTCCTGAAGGAACTTTTCCGGGTTATTGCTGCCCACGCACAGCAGGTGGAAGAAAAAACACACGTCACAATGCCATCGTTTAATAGTGGCCAATCGAATTCGAGGGCCAATTTCCCACGAGTCTTTTTGGTAAATAACTTTCTATTTGTTCCCTTGACAGGTGACAGTTTCCTAATTGTTTGTCTAAATGTCGATAACGCATGACAAATATTGAAGGTTTGGTATTTTTAATATGTTTTAAATGTGATTTTATATTAAATTTTCCGATTTTATCCTACCGATCTGATCCGATTTCGACAAATTATTAAATAAAAGATTCACCAAACCAAACCACCAAGTTCGCCAAACAGTGCAGCAAAAGTTTTGCTGCACGGCAAAAGTTTCTCTGCGAGCGGATTGGTCGCTCAGCTGTCATTGCCGTTCTCTGCTCTCGAGAAACCAGATGCGGCTTACTAACATGTTTTTCGCTCTATTACAATTGTTTTGCGAAGATTTTCTTAATAAAGCTGTGTCTAAATGCACCGAAATGATAGTGATACATATTGGAGTGCATAATTGAGTGAGGTTATGCCCATTTATTTCGACGATTCGGTACACCGAAGTACTCACCCGTAGACCTTAACCGTATTTTGGAGAGAGAGTAATAAAAAAAACCGTTAGTGAGAGTCAGGTTTGTAAGTGGATGTCAGGTTCGACAATTCGAAGTCATTACAAAGTCTTCATAAATACAAAAGACCGCCGCCATTTTGTTCAAATTTTCTGTTTGGA